>NC_045985.1:21494727-21525834 GCF_010909765.2 Amblyraja radiata | reverse complement strand
CTTGATTTGGTGGCTTTGCACCCTGCTTGAAATGGCAGAAACTGCTTTGAAGGGTTGCCTTACACCCTGCTTGAAGTGGAATTCAAACGATTGTCCGTGAGAACTGTTTAGTCCACCAGCCGTTAGTGAGCTCCCAGCACATCAGGTCTTGAGTGACTGAGCTGCCACCTCAAGAATCCATTTGGCCCACAATGTTCCCATACTAAACCAGTCCTTCATCCCACAGTACCATACTGCTCGGGGACTAGCCCTCCCGTGTGAACATGGAACCCAATGGTCCACTCAGTCTATGTTTCTATGTTCTATGTGTCGGTTTATGGTTGCGATGAAGTCCGTGACTGCGTCCGCAAACCACTGACGTCACTGGAACTTGCTTGCAACTATTCCAGTCGGCATCGCTCAGTGCATCTTACTGCATGGCCTCTGACTGGTTGGACCACCGCTTTACGTCTCTCGTCACTGCCGCTTCCCGAACTATCCCCTGTTTATAATCCGGCAGCAGGCAAATGGTCAGAATTCGCAAGGAGAGGGAGTGAAATGGCCTTGTAGACCTTCCGGAACGGCGTCTAGCAGTGGTCCAATGTTCTTCCCCCTTGGTGGCACACGTGATGTGTTGGTAAGTTCGGCATGACCTTCTTGAGATTTGATTTGTTAAACCTCCAGCCTTCACCATAGCTGCATCCGGGTTCTTGTTTTGATGTCGACATAGCATATGGTGTAGGGCCGATAGTGCCACGGTCGGTATCCGCATGCGGTGGAATGTAGACGGTTGTGAACAAAGATTATAGAGCAGAGCAAGATGCGCCACACTGCGGAAAAAGCGTCGGTACGACATGGGTATGACATGACGCCATTTTAGTGAGCTGCAATTTACAATGATATTAATAAAATTTACAATAATATTAACTAATATGTGAAGTGATCGATGATATATAAAACCATGTTCCCTACAACACTGATTACACCAAAGATGATAAATCGGATCAATCTTTGGAACGGATTACACCAAAGATACTAGAGGAGCGTTGCCCGCTGTCTCGGGAGCGCCGACCACGGGCAGACGCTTGAGGCGCTCCCGCCGGCCGCCTTCATCTGGTATCGGGGGGATCGAGAATCAGTCCTGGATCAACTCAGGAGTGGAGGGAAACGTCCTCTTCCCCCAAAGATACTAGAGGAGCCTCAAGTGTCTTTCCCTTTTCCCTGCGACCTGATGTAAGAGCAGATTGTATAACTGTGAAGTTCGTCCCCGCTACCAAAGATGTCGCGTTTGCATAAACAAATGGCGGCCGTGACTTCCCGTTACGTACTACGTCAGTCTATTGGATTTCGGAGGAGTGGTCTATCTTGCTCTGCTCTATAATCTTTGGTTGTGACGATCAATGAGCTGAACTCCCGGGGAAGGTAGAATGGGCGGCATGAGATCATTAGGTGCTCCATGTCCGGCGAGCAAGAACGGGAAAGCATCTTGATATTTCCAAGGTTGCACCAATTGTTATTGGTCATGAAGCAGACTTCTCCACCCTTGGATTTCCCCATGCTTCTGTTCTGTCAGCACGGTGGACAGTGAAGGAAACTGCTCCTAAGCCGACCGGACAAGCATCTGCTATGACTTTGTTGGTGCACCTGGATCATAATATCCAAGAGTTTCTGCACTAATTACACTCTGTTTCAGAGATTTGAATGCCTGACTCTGTTCACTACCAAACCGAAATGGTACGTGTTTCCTGATCAACTTTCTGAGCGGATCTGCACAGAGAAGGTTCACCGGATTGATTCCAGGGATGTCAGGACTTTCATATGAAGAAAGACTGGATAGACTCGGCTTGAACTTGCTAGAATTTAGAAGATTGAAACTTACAACATTCTTAAGAGGTTGGACAGGCTAGATGCAGGAAGATTCTTCCCGATGTTGGGGAAGTCCAGAACAAGGGGTCACAGTTTAGGGATAGGGGGAAATATTTTAGGAACGAGATGAGAAATTTTCATTTCACACATAGACTGGTGAATCTCTGGAATTCTCCCCACAGAAGTTAGTCGAGGCCAGTTCATTGGCTATATTAAGAGGGAGTTAGATGTGGCCATTGTGGCTAAAGGGATCAGGGGGTATGGAGAGAAGGCAGGTACAGGATACTGAGTTGGATGATCAGGCATGATCATATTGAATGGCGGTGCATGCTCGAAGGGCCGAATGGCCTACTCCTGCACCTATTTTCTATGTTTCTATTTTTCTATGCAGTAAAATTTGGAATACATTTCGCGGAATAATTGACCAGTCCTAGAAAAAAAACTAATCTCGGTTGCATTCTGAGGTTCACGTGCATCTTCAACAGCTTTCACTTTAGTGAGGGCTGTGTTCGGCCCTTCATCTGTGAGTCTGTGTCACATGAAATCCATCTCAGAGACGCCGAACATGCACTTGTCTTCGTTCACAATGAGACCTGCTTCTTGGAGTTTAGTCAACACGAGCTTCAACCTCCTGTCATGCTCTTCACGAATTGATGCATGGACGATGATGTCATCTGATATGTTTGCTGCTCCTGGTAAACCTTGAATCACTCTGTGGATTTCATACTGATAAATCTCGGGAGCAGCATTGATTCCAAACATCAGTGAGTGAATGTCACCTCTCGTGATTCTGGATGTAATTCCAACTGATGATATGTCCACTTGAGATCAATTTTGGAAAACACTTTACTGGATGATACTTCTTGTAGCACCTCGTCAACCGTAGGCATTGGGTGTATTTCTCTGATTATTGCCAGCTTTCTCTGTACCGATGTGTGGACACCCCAACGGATGAATTGGTTATTTACTCCCAGACCGACCTTGCCGTCTGACCTGTGGGTTAGAATTCACATATACCTGCTGACTCGTCTGAAGTAGTTCACTACAAAAACAAAGTGCAGATTGACCAGAGCCACGGCCAGTGTTCACCGGCTGGAACTAATATTCCCCACTGGACAAAGGGCACAACACAGTTTCTCAAATCCCCTTTCTGTGATCTTAGGCTGCATTTTAATTCTCAGCATCATGTGTTATTTTTTCAATTGTATGCCGAGATAGGCAATTAGTATTTATAACCTCTGTTAATTAAGATGAAAATAACACATGAGCGATTCTTCAGCTGCCTTATTTACCAGCATGGACAGAGCAGCAAGATGCAGTTAGTGCTCATTACAGACGAGATTCGTTCTAGATCCTGAACCTGCGCTAACACTTTATAGTTGAACAGTTGAAATAAGGAGAATGGAATATTTATGTTACATCATGTCAAATGCAAAACATAGAGGGCAGATTTAATGAGATCATGTCACTGCATATCCACACGCATCACTGACCACACTGATAATGCCACTGCTTATCCAGACCCATCAACAACTGGCGTCTCACACAGGCAATTTCTTTGAATCGTCCATTCCCAGGACATGTCACATAACAACCAGTTACCCAGTTCCGTCGCACAATGCTCAGATACATTTACACCAGTGACAACATTGACAACATTTGCCTTGTGCTGAGCCACAGTAGAGGATTGGTCACGTTTTCATGTTGTCTGTCCATGGGTGAAGATTGGACAGAACTGCTGTAATAATAATTTTCAAAAGTGGGATTAAGCGGTTTTGTCTCAAAATGAATCTGTTCTACGATCCCAGGATAGAGAGCCATGGCCAAGTGAGGAATATCTTTTCTGCATTCTGTATGTAAACACCCTCCACCTATAGAGCCACAGAGCCAAAGTCTCACAGCGCCTTCGGCCCAGCCTGCCCTCACCGGCCAACATGTCTCATCCCCATATTCCTATAAATGGCCTGTCCATGCACCTATCTAAATGTTCCTTACAGTTTGCGATAGTACTTTTATGTTCTTATCGTTATACAGTTACAAGGAGAGACCGTGTGCGGACGAAGCGTCGAAGGACGAGAAGCCGAAGCAAAGATGTGGAAGCCAAAAACCGAACGGAAACGAAGCCGGAAAGCGAAATAACCGAAACCGTACGAGACCGAAAAGCCAAACTAACCGGAAGGACGGGACGCCTAAAAGCCAACTAACCGAAACGCCGCTCTGTCGAAAAGTCAAATAACGGACATGAAGTCGCCGGGGGGAAGGGACGTCAGCGATTGGTCCAGACCCCCGCGTCCATCACATCACTGGCAAGTGGAGACGGGAGGATGGGGGTCATTTTCTCACATAAGCCATTGCTGACTGGGCACTCTGAATCCGAGCACCAAGTTATAAGCGGCCAAAGGAGCGCATCCCTCGGGACAGTGCACATTCAGCCAGAGCCACGGCCGCTCTCTGCCTCGTTTACCCCGTGCGGCCGCACTATGGCGGGCTGTGTCGGCAACGCACACACACACACACACGGGGCCTGGTGAGGGGGTTGGGGTTCGATGGCGGTGCACCGCGGGTAGTGACTGGGTGGGCGGAGGGACCAGCCTGTCCCACACCTCTTCTCCACCCGGCCCGGTGTGTGTGTGCGCTGCCGACTCAAGGCCCGTCACAGTGGGGCCGCACGGGGGAGACGAGGCGGAGGGCGGCCATGGCCGTGGGAGAGTGGGGCTCTCCTGATAGATGAGCTCCTTCAGTCGCTTTCAACTTGGTGCTTGGGTTAAGAGTGCCCAATCAACGATGGCCTGTGTGGGATAAATGACCCCTACCCTCTCGTCTCCATCGGCTAGTGATGTGATGGACACGGCGATGTGGACCATTCGCTGACAAGTCCCGCCTCCCCCCCCCCCCCCCACCCGGCGACGCCATGTCGGGTATTTGACTTTTCGGCAGACCGGCCTTTCGGTGAGTTGCCCAATAGGCGACACAGCCTTTCGGTGAGTTGGCGTTTTGGCATGGCGGTCATTCGGTGAGTTTGCTTTTAGCCGTCTGTCGCTGTCGGTTAGTTGGATTTAGGCGTCCCGCCCTTTCGGTTAGCTGGCTGTTCGGCTTCGTACGCTTTCGGTTATTTGGCTATTCGGTTACGTTTCCATTCGGTTATTTGGCATCCACTTCTTTGCTTCGCCTTCTCATCCTTCGACGCCACGTCCGGGTACCCTTGTCCTCAATTCTCCAACGCTGGGCAAGAGACTCTGTGCATCTACCCGATCTATTCTTCTCATGATTTTGTACACCTCTTTATGATCATTCCCCATCGTCTTGCGCTTCATGGAACAGAGATCCAGCCTACTCATCCTCTCCCGATAGCTCACACCCTCTAGTTCTGGCAACATCCTCGTAAATCGTTATGAACCCTTTCAAACTGCCAATATCATTCATACAACATTGTGCCCAGAACGGAACACAATATTCTAAATATGCTCACCAACGCCTTCTACAACTGTAACATGGCCTCCCAACTTCTGTACTATGTACTCTGACTGATGAAAACCAATGTGCCAATGCCCTTTTTGACCACCTTGTCTACCTGCGACTCGACCTTCAAGGAACCATGAACATGCACTCCCAAATCTCTCAGGTCTCCCACACTCCCCAGAGGACTACAATTCACTGTGTAGGTTCTGCCCTTGTTCGACATCCCAATATGCAACACCTCACTCTTCTCTGTATTAAATTCCATCACCCATTCCGTCACCCACCTGGCAAATCGGTCCGGATCCTGTTGCAATGTTTCACAACCATCGTCGCTATCTGTAAAACCTCTCACTGTGGCTCCACACGGAGATGTCCGCTTTGCGTCCTGAGAGGTCCCACCCGCTCTGGTTAACCTTACCCCCCTGATGTTTTTATAAACTATTTTGGGATTGTCCTTAATGCTGCCCGCCAGAGATATCTCCTAGACTCCGCTTGGAGTGCATACTGTCGTTGTGTCCTTGGGCAAGACACTTCACCCACCTTTGCCTGCGCGTGAATGTGTGTGAGTGATTGGTGGTGGTCGGAGGGGCCGTAGGCGCAGAATGGCAGCCACGCTTCCGTCAGTCTGCCCCAGGGCAGATGTGGCTACAGAAGTAGCTTACCACCACCGAGTGTGACTGAGGAGTGAATGAATAATGCGATGTAAAGCGCCTTGAGTATTAGAAAGGCGCTATATAAATCCCATCCATTATTATTATTATTATTAGACAAAGAGAAGGAATGGGAGATATAGAGAGAGGGGGGAGAGAGAGGGCAGAGAAAGAGAAAGAGAGGGGGGGGGGTGAAGAGCGAGAGAGAGAGAGGTGGGGGGGGAGGGGGCAGTGGGGATAGGGGAGAGAGAGAGAGGGGAAAGAGGGTGGATAGAGCGGAGGCAACAGAGGGCGGGAGAGATAGTGGGTAGAGGGGGAGAGAGAGGGCGGTAGAGAGAGAGAGAGGGCAGATGGAAACAGCGGGCGAGAGAGAGAACGGGATAGGGAGAGAGGGGGTGAGGAGGGGGAAAGAGGGGGAGAGAAAGAGGGCGGAGAAAGAAGGGGAGAGAGTGTGCTGGGGAGGGGCGTAGGGAAAGAGAGGTGGAGAGAGATGGGAGAGAGAGAGGGGGGGAGAGATAGGGGAGGTGCGCGTGAGGGGGAGAGGGAGAGGGGAGAGAGAGAGAGTGGGGAGATGGGAGTGGAGAGTGGGGGAGGGAGAGATAGAAGGCAGAGAGAGAGGTAGAAGGCAGTGAGGTAGAAGATGGGGAGGGGTACAGAGAGAGTGGGAGAGATTGTGAAAGTGTAGAGAGGGAGAGAGAGGAGGTAGAGAGATGGGGCTAGAGACAGAGGAGGATGATAGAGAGGGGGAGGGAGGGAGGAGGAGAGCGAGGGGGAAGAGAGGGGAGAGAGGGGGTGGAGATAGACAGAGGAGGGAGAGAGAGTGGGGGGGAGAGAGTGGGGGAGAGAGGTGTGCGAGAGAGAAAGGTACAGAGAGGGGGGAGAGGGCGGGGAGAGAGATGGAGGTGAGAGCGATGAGGAGAGAGAGGGCAGAGAGAGGGAGGGAAGGAAGGGGAGGATGAGAGGTGGTAAGAAATATTAGCTTAATATATTGTGACTTTAATATAATAAAGTGGAGAGCCCAGCCTGCCCTCACCGGCCAACATGTCGCATCCCCATATTCCTATAAATGGCCTGCCCATGCACCTGTCTAAATGTTCCTTAAAGTTTTCGATAGTACTTTTATGTTCGTATCTTTATATAGTTACACTGAGAGATCGTGTGCCGACGAGGCGTCGAAGGACGAGAAGCCGAAGCAAAGAAGTGGAAGCCAAAAACCGAACAGAAACGAACCCGCTAAGCCAAATAACCGATAGCGTACGAGACCGAAAAGCCAACTAACCGAAAGGGCGGGACGCCTAAAAGCCAACTAACTGAAGGGTGGGACGCCTAAAACTAAACTCATCGAAAGGCCGCTATGCCGAAACGCCAACTCACCGATAGACTGCTTCGCCTAAAATCCAAGTCACCGAAAGGTCGCTCGACCGAGAAGTCAAATAACGGACATGACGTCGCCGGGGGGAAGGGACTTATCAGCGATTGGTCCAGACCCCTGCGTCCATCACATCATTGGCAAGTGGGGACGGGAGGTTGGGGGTAATTTTCTCATCTAAACCATTGCTGACTGGGCACTCTGAATCCGAGCACCAAGTTGTAAGCGGCCGAAGGAGCGCATCCCTCGGGAAAGTGCTCACTCTGCCAGAGCCACGGCCGCACTCCGCCTCGTTTACCCCGTGCGGCCGCACTATGGCGGGCTGTGAGTCGGCAACGCGCACACACACACGGGGCCTGGTGTGAGGGTTGGGTTCCGATGGCGGTGCGTCGCGGTTAGTGACTCTGGGTGGGCGGAGGGACCAGCCTGTCCCACACCTCTTCTCCACCCGGTCTTGTGTGTGTGTGTGCGCTGCCGACTCAAGGCCCGTCACAGTGAGGGCGCACGCTGGAGACCAGGCGGAGGGCGGCCATGGCCGTGGGAGAGTGGGGGCTGTCCCGAGGGATGAGCTCCTTCGGTCGCTTTCAGCGTGGTGCTTGGGTTCAGAGTGCCCAGTCAACAATGTCTTGTGTGTGAAATGATCCCCACCCTCTCGTCTCCACCGGCCAGTGATGTGATGGACACGGGAATGTGGACCAATCGCTGCCAAGTACCCCCCCCCCCCTCCCCCGGCGACGCCATGTCGGGTATTTGACTTTTCGGCAGAGCGGACTATAGCCTTAAGTGAGTTGGCCTATAGGCGACACAGCCTTTCGGTGAGTTGGCGTTTTGGCATAGCGGTCTTTCGGTGAGTTTGCCTTTAGGCGTCTCACCCTTTCGGTTAGGTGGATTTTAGGCGTCCCGCCCTTTCGGTTAGTTTGCTTTTCGGCTTCGAACGCTTTCGTTTATTTGGCTATTCGGCTATGTTTCCGTTCGGTTATTTGACTCCCACTTCTTTGCTTCGGCTTCTCATCCTTCGACGCCACGTCCTGGTAACCTGGTTCTCAATTCTCCAACTAGAATTCTCCAATTCCACAAGACTATGCATCTACCCGATCTATTCTTCTCATAATTTTTTTACACATCTTTACGACACCCCCATCCTCCTGCGCTCCATGGAACAGAAATCCAGCCTACTCCACATCTCCCGATAGCTCACACCCTCTAGTTCTGGCAACATCCTGATATATCTTTCTCAACCCTTTCAAACTTGCCAATATCTTTCATACAACATTGTACCCATAACGGAACACAATATTCTAAATATGGTCTCACCAACGTCTTCTGCAATTGTAACATGGACTCCCAACTTCTATACTATGTACTCTGACTGATGAAAACTACCTTATCTACCTGCGACTCGACCTTCAAGGAACCATGGACCTGCACTCCCAGATCCCTCAGGTCTACCACACTCCTCCGAGGCCTACCATTCACTGTGTATGTTCTGCCCTTGTTCGACATCCCAATATGTCCATGTGCTCCCGTCGGAGTGGCCGAGCTCGGGGAGGTACGGCGTTCCCAGCCCGAGGGAGGAGCGGCGCCCAGTCGGGGCGGCCCAGCCCGAGGGAGAAGCGGCGCCCAGTCGGGGCGGCCCAGCCCGAGGGAGGAGCGGCGCCCAGTCGGGGCGGCCCAGCCCGAGGGAGGAGCGGCGCCCAGTCGGGGCGGCCCAGCCCGAGGGAGGAGCGGCGCCCAGTCGGTGCGGCCCAGCCCGAGGGAGGAGCGGCGCCCAGTCGGGGCGGCCCAGCCCGAGGGAGGAGCGGCGCCCAGTCGGGGCGGCCTGGCGCGTAGCTGAGACGGTAACGGTACTCACGTGAGGGCGATCCGGCTCGGGGCTGGAACGGAGGTCCGGTGGCTTGGACGGTGTTCTGGCGGCGGTGACCTGAGTCCGGGGTTCGGCCGCGGGCCAGCGGCTGTGTCAGCAGGACTGGTGGGTGGCAGCTTCGCCCATCCCGGGCCGCGGTGTTTGAGTCGCGGGACAGTTGTAACATCGCCCGGGGGTATCGCCTCAGCGCAGAGGGAGAAGAGGAGGGAAGAGACTGCAGCCCTAAGACTTTTGCCTCCATCACAGTGAGGAGATGTTGGGTGGACTCACTGTGGTGGATGTTAATATGTGTTTATTGTTGTTTTTTATTGTATTGTATTGTATGTATGACTGCTTCAATTTCGTTCAGACTTCGGTCTGAATGACAATAAAAGGCTATCTATCGAAAAAAATATGCAACACCTCACTCTTCTATGTATTAAATTCCATCAACAATTCCACCGCCCACTTGACAAATCGATCCGGATCCTGTTGCAATGTTTCACAACCATCGTCACTATCTGTAAACCCCCTCACTGTGGCTCCACACGGAGATGACCACTTTGCGTCCTGAGAAGCCCCACCCGCTCTAGTTACCCTTTTCCCTGATGTATGTATAACCTATTTTGTGATTGTCCTTAATGCTGCCCGCCAGAGATATCTCCTCGAGAAAAGAAGAAATGGGGGATATAGAGAGAGCGGGGAGAGAGGGGGCAGAGAGAGAGATAGAGGGGCGAAGAGAGATAGAGGGGGGGGGGGAGGGGGCAGTGTGGAGAGGGGAGAGTGGAGAGAGAGAGAGAGAGTGAGGGAGGGAGAGATAGAAGGCAGAGAGAGTTAGAAGGCAGAGAGGTGGGTGGAGAGGGGTACAGAGAGAGTGGGGGGGATTGTGAAATGGAAGAGAGGGAGTGAGAAGGGAGAGAGGGGGTAGAGAGATGGGGCTAGAGAGAGAGGAGGAAGACAGAGGGGGAAGGGATGGAGGGGGAGAGAGAGGGGGAGAGAGGGGAGACAGGGGGTAGAGATAGAAAGAGGAGGGAGAGAGAGTGGGTGAGAGAGTAGGGGAGAGGGTGGGGGAGAGAGTGTGCGAGTGAGAAAGGGAGAGAGAGGGGGAGAGGGTGGGGAGAGATTGGGTAGAGTGAGGGGGTGGAGGGAGAGGTTGTAGAGAGGGGGAAGCGAGAGAGAGAGAGGGGGAGAAAGTGAGGCGGATGAGAGATGGGGAGAGAGAGATGGAGGTGAGAGCGATGAGGAGAGAGAGGGCAGAGAGAGAGAGCGGGGAGGAAGGGGAGGATGACAGGGGGAAGATGAGAGGAGGTAAGAAATACTAGTTTAATATATTGTGACTTTATTATAATAATGTGGAGAGGTGGGAGAGAAAGAGAGGAGAGAGTTTCGATTTTGGTTTAACTTCTGTTTGTTGTTAAATGCAAGGAGTGAGAGATATGGTGATGGGAAAGGAGAGAGACAGGAGAGAGCGTATCAAATATTTGTTTACTTTCCGTGGTGTATCTCCAAACTAAACTGGTGTGTGAACGGGCGATCGATGGTCGACACTGGTATGGTGGGCCGATGGGTCTGTTTCAGCGCTACATCTCTGAAGCAAAGGGGTAAAAATGTAAGTAGGGAGCGGAGGGAGGGTTTGGGGCCTGTTTCAAGATTGCCAATATTTTGACCTGTTCGCAGCGGAGGATGAGAAAATGTTCGTTTCTCCATCATATCCTCGAAAAATCTTCCTTATCCAGAGAGCCCATGATGGTCAATATCTACACTGGATTAGAGGTGGTGTTTCAGGTCAGAGAGGGGGGTGGTGAAGAGAGAGAGTGAGGAGAGGGATGGGCGTTGTGAGAAATATGAAGAATGAGAGAGGGGGAGAGGGAGCGGGGAAGAGAGGCTGGTTAAAGGGGAAAGAGAGAACGGTTAGAGAGGGAGGGATATAAAGAAGGCGGAGTGGGGGAGAGAAGAGGATAGAGAGAGAGGGGGGTGAAAGAAGGCAGAAATGGGAAGAGAGGTGGCAGAAACAGAGGGGAAGGGGGAGAGGGGGGAGAGAAAGAGGGGAAGAGAGGGGTCGAGAGAGAGAGAGCAGAGAGAGAGGGGAGAGGGGGAAAGAGAGAGGCGGTGAAAGAGTGTGGGAGAAAGATGGGGAGAGAGGGTGAAAGAGAGAGTTGGGTGCACAGGGTGGGGAGGGAAAGAGAGAGAAGGGGAGAGAGGGAGGGGAGAGAGAGGGAGATAGGGGGGGAGAGAGAGGGGAAGAGGGGAGAGGGGAAGAGAGTTAGTGGGGGAAGCGTGACTGCGGGTGAGAGAGAGTGGCGAGAGAGAGAGAGCGGGGAGATGGGGAGAGAGATAGGAGGAGAGAGAGGGGGATATGGGAAGAGGGGGATATGGAGAGTGGGAGGAGAGATTGTGAAGAGAGAGAGAGGTGGGAGATAGAGATCGAGGGGGAGAGAGAGTGGTGAGAGGGAAGAGAGTAGGACAGAGAGTGGGAGAGAGAGAGGTGGGAGGGGGGTGTCTCCTCAGAGTGTTTATCGATGTGCATCAACAAAGCATTTACTAAACCGCCTTGTAAGATAGACAAGCCACTGAACTCCCAGCTGTTTTATGTTGAATCTGTGCCTCTCTGAGTAAAGTCAAATATAGGATACAAGTGCAGCACAAATTAGCACAGAACCTCCTCATACACATGTATGGGTGGGTGTATGGAACGAACTGCCAGATGCATGTACTATTGCAACGTTTAATAATCATTTAGACGTGTACATGGATATGACAGGTTGAGAGGGATATGGGGCAAACGCGGACAGATGGAACAGGGATAGAAGGGGCTCGTTGCATTGGAGTGGACGAGTTGGGCCAAAGATGATTCCGTGCGGCATGACTCTCCGACTCCTTGAATTCCAACCTCTTTGAAGAGGTTCCATAGTTGGCTCATATTAGATTTCATTTCGATCGCGTTCTTACCGATTCCATTAATTTCTTCTGTTTCTCAATTAATCTGATAACCTGTTTCCATAATTTGTTTCTCACCTTCTCGGTTTCTTTCAAATAGGTAGCATGTGTATTATCTGTTTCTTCTCGATACATAAGATCTCTGTAACTTTCAATTGACTCGTTAACTTGTTCGCATATCGAGTTTTCCTCATGCATGGCTCTTTCTTCATCTTCCGGCTCCATGATTTAAAGAGGTCTTGTCAGATCACCAAGTCTTTGAATTGATCGAACAAAGTCTTCTCTGAATTCTGCTCCAACATTGTGTAAGCATCGAGGGGCTATTTTGGAAGCAATTTCCTCGAAACAATAACAAACTGATATTGTAGACAACATCTCTCAAACATCATTAGAGCACATGGTATTGGGGGTGGGGTGTTCACGTAGATAGAAAATTGGTTGTCAGACAGGAAGCAAAGGGTAGGAGTGAACGGGTCCTTTTCAGAATGGCAGGGAGTGGCGAGCGGAATGAGGCAAGACTCGGTGTTGGGGCCGCAACTGTTAACCATATATATTAGTGATTTGGAAGAAGGCATTAGGAGCAACACTAGCAAGTTTGCAGATGACAAAAAGGTGGGTGGCAGTGTGAGCTGTGAAGAGGATGTTAGGAGGTTGCAGGGTGACCTGGACAGGTTGAGTGGGTGGGCAGATACGTGGCAGATGCAGTATAATATATATAAATGTGAGGTTATCCACTTTGGTGGTAAAAACAAGGGGGCAGATTATTATCTCAATGTGGTTAGGTTAGGTAAGGGGGGGGGGGGGGGGGGGTACAACGAGATCTGGGTGTCCTTGTACACCAGTCACTGAAAGTTGGCGTGCAGGTACAACAGGAAGTGAAGAAAGCGAATGGAATGTTGGCCTTCATAACACGAGGATTTCAGTATAGGAATAAAGAGGTTCTTCTGCAGTTGTATAGGGCTCTGGTGAGACCACATCTGGAGTATTGTGTACAGTTTTGGTCTCCTAATTTGAGGAAGGACATCCTTGTGATTGAGTAAGTGTAGCGTAGGTTCACGAGATTGATCTCTGGGATGGCGGAACTGTCATGTGAGGAAAGATTGAAAGGACTAGGCTTGTATTCACTGGAGTTTAGAAGGATGAGGGGGTTTCTTATAGAAACATATAAAATTATAAAAGGACTGGACAAGCTAGATACCGGAAAAATGTTCCCAATGTTGGGTGAGTGCAGAACCACGGGCCACAGTCTTAGAATAAATGGGAGGCCATTTAAGACTGAGGTGAGAAAAAACGTTTTCACCAAGAGAGATGTGAATTTGTGGAATTCCCTGCCACAGATGGCAATGGAGGCTAAATCACTGGATGGATTGAAGAGAGAGTTAGATAGATCTCTAGGGGCTTGTGGAATCAAGGGTTATGGGGAGAAGGCAGGCACGGGTTATTGATTGGGGACGATCAGCCATGATCACAATTAATGGCGGTGCTGGCTTGAAGGTCCGAATGGCCCCCTCCTACACCTCTTTTCTATGTTTATATGTTTCTATCAATGGGCTGAAAGTTGACAATAGTTCGAAAGGATTGCGTGTTATCAAGATTTCGAAACAATCCAAGGTCAAACTGGCTGTTATCTCCAGTGTGGAAAAACACTTTCTGGCTCTTCTTACAGAACCCTTTTAAAATTAAGGTTTTTCAGCTTCAAAATTCAAAACAATAATAGTTGTTTACTCATATTTCTGTGTTGATGTCTTTAGATTAGTCTCGTCGCTGTCGATAGACCCCGAGGCCTTCTCTGGCTGAGATCTATTGTCTTCAGTTCCTCGGCAGAAACCGGTATTGTCTTCAGTTCCTCGGCTGGAACCCGCTTTCTGGCCAAAACGTCTTCCGAGACCTTAGCCAATCCTTCTGTCCCACTCTCTGGGGCTGGTATTCATCCCCTGGTCGGAGATATACTTTGACTTAATTTCGCGGTAGATAATTATATCATACAAGAGATTACTCCCTGTAGCCGCTACACTAATCTTCATCGAATTCCAGCTTATTGCATTTAACGTAAGAAAACTCCTCGTGTCTCCGTTACACTTCGCGAGATCAAAGGAAATGCCTTCCTCATGCTGGTCCCAAACTAAACTAAAAAACTAAGCTTCTGCGCAAGAAACCTAGCTCCAAACGCGCCCTAAAATACGCCATAAATCCGACCCACAATATAACGGGCATTCTAACATTTAAAGTCACATGCCATCATTAATGACACACAAAACAAGCCAAATGGCAACTACAGATTTTTAGTCGAAGTAAATTGAATGGCTCTGCGGTCGAGGAAGAAAGGGAAGGCTCTAAGGCCTTCCTGGTGGGGGGGGGGGGGGGGGTGGAGGTTTGGAGTGACTGAACATCCATAGGAAAGATGAATGAGTGGGGGCTCGGCGGTGGGTGTCGGGGAATGTCGGTGGAGTGTCCGGTCTGGAGGCGGGCAAGCTTGTGATCCTTGGTAGAGTCAAAGTAGGCGAGGAAGCGTTTGTTGAGGGTATGGATCTGGCGTTGAATGAATTACAGGTGGAGACCATCGCAGGTGTGGGTGAGTGAGGCCCGGCGCTGCAGGTGAGTGAGAGTGAGAGCGAGAGCCTGCTGGTGGCGCAGCATCACACCCAGTGTAGTACGCAGGGCACGGATTGAGAACTTCGACTGTCGGTACCTATAATCCGGGTGGGTCCGAACATGGATGGCGGGAAACGAAGCTGGAATCCACAAGGTAGAAGATGGAGGCGCAGGCCAGCACCGAGAAGACACAAGTGGCGACCTGCTTTAAGTCCAAGCTACTTCACATGCCCTTCGTCTCATTAATGAATTCCTAATTCCGAGCACTCACTTCCTCATCTTTACTATGGACGTTCAGTCATGTTGCACCTCCATCTCCCACCAGGAATGCCTTAAAGCCCACCGTTTGTTCCTCGACCGCAGAACCATCCAAATTCCCTCCTCTAACACTCTACTACGCGTAGCGGAGCCTGTCCTCACCCTCAACAACTTTTTTTTGGCTCCTCCCACTCCCTCCACGTCCAACGCGTAGCCATGTGCACCCGTATGTGTCTGTCAGCTATGTACGTTGACCGTACCCGGTTCCAGGCATGCACTGGACCTATCCCCGTATTCTATCTACGTTATATTGATGACTGCATCGGTGATACTTCTTGCACCCATGCAGAACGCATGGACTTCATCAAATTTACCAGTTACGCCCAATTTGAGGTGTTCCATACTAGAACATCCGAGGTCCTCATTCTTGAGGGAACGGGGTGTTCCCCTCTCCCATCATAGACGAGGCCCTCACTTGTGTTAACTCGGTACACCGCAAATCCGTCCTTGCTCCCGCACCATCTCGTCGCCACAGAGACAGAGTCCTCCTAGTCCTTACCTTCCACCCCATCAACCGTCGGACAAAACTGATAATCCTCAGAAATTTCCGCCAACTCTAACGGGATCCCACCAGTAGCCACGTTTTCCCATCAACCCTTTCATAGAAACATAGAAAATAGGTGCAGGAGTAGGCCATTCGGCCCTTCGAGCCTGCACCGCCATTCAATATGATCATGGCTGATCATCCAACTCAGCATCCTGTACCTGCATTCTCTCCATACTCCCTGATCCCTTTAGCCATAAGGGCCACATCTAACTCCCTCTTAAATATAGCCAATGAACTGGCCTCAACTACCTTATGTGGCAGAGACTTCCACAGATTCACCAATCTCTGGGTGAAAAATGTTTTTGTCATCTCGGTCCTAAAATATTTCCCCCTTATCCTTAAACTGTGACCCTTGTTCTGGCCTTCCACAACATCTGGAACAATCTTCCTGCATCTAGACTGTTCAACCCCTTAAGAATGTTGTAAGTTTCTATAAGATCCCCCCTCAATCTTCTAAATTCTAGCGAGTACAAGCCGAGTCTATCCAGTCTTTCTTCATATGAAAGTCCTGACATCCTAGGAATCAGGCTGGTGAACCTTCTCTGGACTCCCTCTATGGCAAGAATGTCTTTCCTCAGATTAGGAGACTAGATGCTGGGACATTTCACTACGCAACTCCCTGGTTAACTCATCCCTTCACACCCAAACCAACCCCCGCCCGCCCCCCGCCCCCCCCCCCAGGTACCTTCCCTGTAACCGCAGAAGATGCAATACCTGTCGCTATAACTCCGCCTTCGACTCTGTCCAGGTATCCCGACAGTCCTTTTAGGTTAGACAGAGGTTCACTTGCACCTTCTCCAACCTCATCTAATGTATCCGTTGTTCAACATGTGGACGCTTATACATTGGCGAGACCAAACGCAAACTGGGCGATCGATTGGCGGAACACCTTCGCTCAGCCCGCGTGAACCAACCTGGTCTCCAGCTTGCTGCATGCTTTAATTTTCCATCCCAATCCTACCCAGAACTTTCGGTTTCCTCTATTTTTAGAGTGAGGCTAATAATCACAAATTGGTTCCACGGGTGACCTGGATTCATGTGAACCTGTCGATTAATGAATTGTCTATTAGCTTTTCCCCCACTGTACAGATACGCGGGAGAATCTGGGACGGTTGATTTGAAAGCGGGAATAGAAAAGCGAGTTGATGTCGGATGTATGGACATGACCATTGACAGTCGGAGCGGATCCAGGCTGAGATATTATTCCTGACCTAAATCCCTGGACTGCACTCCTGCAGCCTACCCCTGTCCCACGGTGCGAGTTCATTCCAAGAGCTCTCCCTAGTTTAAAAAAATCAAACTCGTGGTAAGCACGGAGAATGAACGTAGCGGGTGCGTCGGAGCTAGGGGAAGACTCGCCAACGGAAGGGTAGCACGGGAAGACTCGTGAAGTTTTTCAACATGATGAAAAATGTCCACGAGAGCTCCGAGTAACGACGAGTGGCCATTACCGTAAATCTCCGAGTTCGAATCAGGGCAAACTCGGGAGAACTTTTGGAATGAACTCGTACCGTGGGACAGGGCTTGTTAATCACATGCGGCATTCAACATTGAAGTAATTGCTTCCAGCTTCACCGTAATGTCTAGTTCCTGGCTATGACCAGCGTGGCTGAACAACGGGCGCTCCTAAGAGGAATGTGAGTGCAAGAAGCTGAACGCCAACTGAAGCTTGATAATTACCCTTCTTTTTGTGCAGAGATTCTTCTGTGGAGATTTGAAGACGGAACACACCTTATTGTGTACAAGTTGAGAGGAAAGATATTTTGCTTTCTAAAACAAATGTCCCGACAAACAAGGTTTTAAATTAAGTTGTGTGCATGCATGATTACGATTTAACCCGTGACCATCAGCTCGCTCAGTATCCAACCCAGCCTAAATCTGCCGACTTGTTCACTAAAGCAAAATGTAGAAATCTTCAGGATATTTTGTATGTTGCACTGAGATAGGTCAGATATACACGAGAATATTGCTGGCATAGATGAAATGGGAGAGACAATGCTGCTGTGATTTATTTATTATAGTTTCTACATCAGATTCCTCCCTTAACACATTTAGACATAATTCTCCGCAGATATGTTATCCCGCTCTTCAGTTCCTCTCTAAATTTAGACTGAGTTACCGCGTAAATACACGTGTTTGTGCAGCAACCCAAAAGCAGGAGCATGTAGCTGGTTTCGTCCGCGACAAACAACGGGTCACTGAAACCGGTATAATAATACCGCTTTGTTATCTGTGAACAGAGGAAATGTATAAAATACGTCATCCACAGCATAATGAAGTTGCCGGAAATTGCAAAGAGCAAGATGATTGACTTCCTTCTGCTTTCCAGCTCGGCATCATTCTGATTCGCACCATTCTTGCTGCCTCTCAGATTCCTGCGGACTTGACTGGCCCTTAAAATGTGCCCGACTGTTAGAGAATTGAGCAGTAATATCAGGAACATTGGGAGCAGAGGGCTGAAACAACGGTGAATCCAGGTGAATAATATCCATGTGGGTTCAATGTACCATTCTTGTTTTACATTACAGCCCCAGCCTACATTGTGTACTGATATATAAGGTTCGAATGCAAAGTACCAGGGGATGTTTTTGCAGCAGAACAGCGGACACACGGTTGCTATAACCCTGGCTGCAGTTTTCTCGGTGCAAAATCTGGATCTCAGTTTGTGGCAACAAATCATCAAATATCGATCAAATGTGAACGAGAGGGTTAACCACACGGAGATGTCTGTGACTGCGTGGTTAAGGACCCGGTGGATGGAGCACACTTGAGTAATGAAGAGAAAAGTTGTGGGGAAATATAGATCATTGATACGATAAAGTAAAACGTCAATGACAGCAACCAACAGATCCGCCACAGCCATGGCCACAAGATAGCGTGATACACATTTGGAGAGACCGCACTTTCCCCGGGACAGGATGACAATGGATATCACATTAGCTATGTTAGGGAAGAATCAAACATCGACAAAGTGCATGATCAGTGTAGGTTACAGGGTCCCCCCATATCACACGCGATTTCACATTAAGATTAGAATTGAGCATAGGCATTCATGACAGGGCGAGCGGCCCACCGCACAAAATGTTTAAAGGTTCAAGCTCAAGTGAGTTTATTGTCATGTGTCCCTGATAGGACAATGCAATTATTGCCTTGCTTGAGCACAAAAGAACATACTAGGCTTTTACTACAAAACAGATCAGTGTGTCCATATACCATTATATAAATTAATACACACATGCATAAATAAACTGATCAAATGCAAATTACAGATGATGGGTTATTAATAATCAGAATTTTGTCCGAGCCAGGTTTAATAGCCTGATGGCTGTGGGGAAGTAGCTATTCCTGAACCTGGTTGTTGCAGTCTTCAGGCTCCTGTACCTTCTACCTGAAGATAGCAGGGAGATGAGTGTGTGGCCAGAATGGTGTGGGTCGTTGATATTACTGCCAGACTTTTTGAGGGAGCGACTTGAGGTTGGGCGACGAGAAAGAAAAGCATTTCCACTGTTAGGACTGTCGCCAATGTTGACGGGCGAATGGAATCGCAATAGATGCGTGAATGAAAATAATGATAATTTTAAAATGAATGTACACGGAATAATATTTTATCAGGTCGGATACACATGATGTTCGCGGCAGGGGCTGTATTAGAGAACAAGTGTATGATCTGAAAATGAAGCGAGACGCCACGGCGTTTTAGTTGTGGAGATAGTGAAATCAAATACCATCGGACAACTTATAATGGATGTCTGAAAATTTAGCCGTGATTTTCTACGTCCTTAACTCATTTACGCTTCGTTTCATTAACATGACATGCTTACAGTAAACGATACAGTTATTTGCATCGAATTACATCGATACAGTTAATTGCAGTTATGTTAATTATTTTTTATTTGACTGAAACGTCCCGCAGTAAATCAATAAAATCAATTATTTTCACTTCATCATTTCAATTCATCAGCCAGTCACCGCTCTTGTCCGATCACTCTCGGTAACATCTCGCCAGTTGTAAATTGCAGAAATGTCTCATTTTCCCTATTGCTGTTTACACACACATTGTCAGGATACCGGAACCGCCACACACGTACCTGAGATTCTGACCAGAGTCACACAGAGACGGGACCTTCCTTCAGCCGTTTGCTCGGTGCAATGGATTCCCTGCGGCAGCGATGTTGCTGCTGTCACAGATGCTACAGAAGGCAACTGCTTCTCACGCGCAAGGACAGAACAATGCGTAGAGAATGAAACATTGAACTTCCCCGTTGAGTAGACTATGTGTGTCCCTGCTAAGAGTGGATATCCACCCATGGCAGGCATTGCAATGTTGATGAATAATACCCTAATCTGAGGAAATACATTCTTGCCATAGAGCGAGTACAGAGAAGGTTCACCAGACTGATTCCTGGAATGTCAGGACTTTCATATGAAGAAAGACTGGATAGACTCGGTTTGTACTCGCTAGCATTTAGAAGATTGAGGGGGAATCTTATAGAAACTTACAAAATTCTTAAGGGGTTGGACAGGCTAGATGCAGGAATATTGTTCCCGATGTTGGGGAAGTCCAGAACAAGGGTTTAAGGATATGGGGGAAATATTTTAGGACCGAGATGAGGAAATCATGTTTCACACAGAGAGTGGTGAATCTCTGGAATTCTCTGCCACAGAAGATAGTTGAGGCCAGTTCATTGGTTATATTTAAGAGGGCGTTAGACGTGGCCCTTGTGGCTAAAGGGATCAGGGGGTATGGAGAGAAAGCAGGTACCGGATACTGAGTTGGATGATCAGCCATGATCATATTGAATGGCGGTGCAGGCTCGAAGGGCCGAATGGACTACTCCTGCACTTATTTTCTATGTTTCTATCCTTCACCCGGGTCTGAAGCAGTGGAGATATTCTGGCCAACGGCACCGCAGCCGGGGTCATGTTTGCTCAAAAACCAAAGTGTATCTATTGGAACCGAACGGCTCACGACATATGTGTGCACAGAGGCGATGAGGAAGCGACGTCTGTTACACCTGTAAATGACGAGACGTTACCTGGTGTCACCGGATAGGAGCGGTGTCTAGCTGATGAATGGGAACTATAATGTAAACACAAAATATTTTATTGACTGCAGTAAGATTCAGTCAAATAGACAATTAATGAAATACATTAAATCATTACAAACTGCAGCATTTGCTGTAGAAAATGTACATTTCAGGTGACCGAAACGAGGTATTACTGAGTTCAGCCCTTCAGAAACACGGCTGTAGTCGTCTTTCAATGGACTGGGGACATCTAAACGCCACATATCTGCCAAGAATGGAGTAGGAAAAATGCTTTTATTGACGATCCGTAGCATAGATCCAATTACTTACCAAGAATCCCAAGCACTGCTATAATCGGGTAATAAATCATTGCTGCCTGGAGTATCGGAGGCAGCAGAAAAAACTGATAATCGGTAAATATAATTCTCATCCTGGAGAGACGTGAGAGAGAAGCTCAAAGTTCGATGCTGGAATGCAACTGACAGCGCGTTGCAGAGAAAGGCTTCATATCTACTCGAGATAGTCTTCCCCTGGGATCACGAAGACACAAACAAGAACATTAACATCACTTCATGGTATCTGAACATCGTATCAACAATATTCACAGCTATGATTTCACCACACGATCTATAACCACTAATGATGTTTTTATCTAAGTGGAAGTACCTGAACATAAGATTATATATTTACGTAATTTCCCTCTAACTCTGATTTCAATGTCGAAATTTGAATGTCATACAGTAACACGTTCAACAAGTGCGGCCTCGCTTCTCTTATTCTTTAAAACGGTGCTTCTCTGCCGAAGCTCAAACGAAATTCAACAAGCTGTAACAAACTTTCAAAGTGATACAACTAGATTCGAATCAATATGAATTTCGACTCGCTAGAGGTTACTAGAACAATAACGATACATGTAAAGCCTGGACAGTATTGCGAGTTCAGTAAATTACAATATTGGGAGTGGATGGCAGCAAATATAGTCGTAGAGTCATAGAATCATAGAGCCATACATTGTGAAAACAGCCCCTTCGGGCCAACTCTCCCACACCTACCAACATGTCTTACATACATGTATTCTGCATGTATTTTGCAAAGACATGCGAGTCCTCAAGTTGCTAGGACTCTGCGAGTGTCATGCATGTCCCGGTGCGGATGACGACGCTGGGATAGGTGACGAGGGGACACGGGTTTGCTCTTGAGTACGAGCACTCTATAGGTATGCAAGGTATATATAGCAGATAGTTATGAGTCGATGGACGTGTCCATATGCCAGGACTTTGCGGCTGACCTATATGAATAAGCCTCAGTTGTCACAGACCTCGTCAGCAAGTGTATTGGGGATGGTGCATCACAAACCGCGATAGTTGGTTCCATAACAGAATATACGGATAAAGCGCGAGCTCGACTCCCACGTGGTGTTCATGTCTGCACCGTTCAGCCCAAGTGATCCTGAGCGGTACAAGATGTCTACTTACGTTCTTCGCAGAGTTATTAAGAATAACCCGAGGCTATTGCGGATAAGGATGAAGTCCCGATACAACTGCACGGGTGTCGGTGTTTTGCGGTAAGGCTTGCACGGGATGGGATCAATGCATTAAATACCTCTTTACTCTCCACTCGATTATGAGTATAACCTACTTGAAGAAGACGGCCTTCACCCTAATGCAAGGGAAAGCAAAGGTAGCGTGCCTTCATTGCTATCCTCCTATTACTCTGACATCCAGCACCGGCAAGTACTTCCAGATGTTGGTGATGGCGCCCAGTCTCTCCAGCCTCCCAGACAACTTGACCCGTAGCATTTACCTACAGTCGCAACAGGTCGACAGAGAACGCCGCCACTTCCTTGACCACTAAACATCTTTCGAACATTTAGATAACAAGGATTCCTGCTTATTGATCGGATAATGCTCCGCCTTCAATGCCATTATCACATCCAATCTTATCGCCAATATCCTGAACCTAGAAATATAGAAACATAGAAAATAGGTGCAGGAGTAGGCCATTCGGCCCTTCGAGCCTGCACCGCCATTCAATATGATCATGGCTGATCATCAAACTCAGTATCCTGTGTAGACTAGTGCATGTTCCTTTAACACAGTGACCTCACCACTACTAACCACTCCCCATATCACCAGTATAATTGCAACCTCCCCACCTCCAGATCTCTCTCTAGCTCCGGTGACAGACCACGGACAGCTAGGGCAGAAATGTGTATGAATAGTAATGTGTGTGATTAGTAATAAAACAGTAGTGAAGACATAGTGCGTTTCAACTCGTCTTTACATGGTGTCATCGACGCTGGACACCTCATGTGCCTGTTCTCCATCGATGCTGGATGCTGGATGCTGGGCACCTCCTGTGCCTGTGCACCATCGACGCTGGACACCTCCCTGCTCCAGCTGGATCATCTCTGCACCCGCACCGCTGGACAACCTCTCTGCACCTGCACTGCTGGACAACCTCTCTGCACCTGCACTGCTGGATACTCTCTGCACCCTCATCACTGGACTACCTCTGCACCCTCATCAATGGACTACCTCTACACCTGCTCTGCTGGACAACCTATTTGCTCCCTCAATTGCTGGACACCTCGCTGCATCTGCATTGCTGGTCAACCTCTTTGCTCCCTCACTGCTCGACACCTCGCTGCACCCGCTCTGCTGGACAACCTCTCTGCTCCCTCACCGCTGGATACTCTCTCCACCTGCACCTGCACCGCTGGACACCTCTCTCCACCCTCACCATCATGCTCAAATACTCAACTCTGCAGATGGCTGGTTTCTGCAACAACCACATCCCATCCTGCATCCAGGTCGTTAAACAGCTTGGACTTCTGCGTCGACCCCGTTACATCCACAGAGGCTCTCGGCGCAGGCGTGTTTGCTTCAACCACGGACATTCCATTCCATCCGTCTGCTCACTACCACGCTCTGCCCCCCCTCAACCGCGTCACCCCCCATCCCAGCTGACCGCACGCACTGTCAACCGGGACAACCTCAGATCTCTCCAGCCTGCCCCCATCCCTCCACCCTCTCACAATGCCAACTTTGCCCTCCTCAACACCAGGTCGCTCAACAACAAAGCCCTTGCCCTCCATGAACTAATCCTTGACAACACTCTGGACTTCCTACTGCTCACTGAGACCTGGCAACAACCCAATGTCTTCTTCTCCCTCAATCAAACACCCCCACCTGGATTTAATTACATTTCCAAACCCCGTCCCTCCCGCCATGGAGGTGGCCTAGCTGTTATTTTTAACCAGAATTTTCGTATCACTGAACTCACCTTCCCCCCAGTAGCATCATTTGAATTCCTCGCCTTCAAAGCCGTTTCCTCCATGACAGTCATCCTCATTTACCGGCCACCTAAACCAAACCCCTCCTTCCTATCTGACTTCACTGAACTCCTCACACTTGCCCCATCCCTCTCCCCACGTCTGCTGCTACTTGGTGACTTAAATATTCACATGGACTCCCCCACCTGCAAGCTTGCATCTGAATTCGCCTTTTTACAGGACAACTTCTCTCTCACTCAGCACGTCACCTTTCCCACCCTTGACAAAGGTCACATCCTTGACCTGGTCTGCTCCACAAATCAACCGGTACTCGACCTCCATCCTTGCCTCTTCCCCCTCTCTGATCATAAGCTTATACGGTTCACCATCCATTCTCCGACACCTCGCCCCCGCTTCCTCCGAGAAATCACCTTCCGTAATCTAAAATCCATTGATTCCCACCATCTCTCTGACCTGCCCTCCACCACTCTCCCCCTGGACTCAACCCCCATCTCACCTGATGATCTCACAAACCATATCAACTCCACCTTGTCTACCTCCCTCAACACTCTGGCCCCCCCTCAAAACAAGAACCGTAACTTTCAACACATCTTCACCCTGGTACACACCTGCACTTCGTAAACTGAAACAGACTGGTCGCCAACTCGAACGACTTATAAATAAATCATCTCTCACAGTCCACCTTGAAGCTTACAAACTCCACCTCACTGACTACAAAGATGCTCTCATTGCTGCAAAATCTGCCTACCTCTCCTCCATATTCACCGATCCTTGCCTAAACCACAGAACCCTCTTCTCCACAGTGGGCAACCTCCTCAAGCCTCGAGCCAACACTCTCCCTACCTCTACTCCGGATCTCTGCAACTCATTCCTCCACTTTTTCGCAGATAAAATCAGCACCATCTATCAATCTTTATCCCCTGTACCCGACTCCCCAGCATCTACTCCACCACCTACCAAGGCCCCTCCTTTCAACATCTCCACCTCCTTACCCCTCTCCTCCACACTGCTTCCTCTCCCAGTTTGACCAGGTCACCCCTATTGAAATCTCCAAACTCATCAGCTCTTCCAAACCCACTACCTGCTCCCTCGACCCTCTCCCCACTCCCCTGTTGAAGTCCTGCCTCCCCGTTCTCTGCCCCTACCTCACTAATCTCTTCAACTCCTCATTGTCCCAAGGAATTGTCCCCTCCGCTTTCAAAACCGCTGCCGTTACATCAATCTTAAAGAAACCTGGTCTTGATCCCTCCTCTCTCATTAACTACCGCCCAATCTCAAACCTCCCCTTTCTTTCAAAAACCCTGGAGCGTATCGTTGCGTCGCAAATTCATTCCCACCTCCTTGCGTATAACCTACTTGAACCCCTCCAATCTGGCTTTCGCCCCCTCCATAGCACAGAAACTGCTCTCCTCAAAGTCCTCAACGACCTCCTCACCTCTGCTGACACTGGTTCCCTCAACATCCTCATCCTCCTCGACCTGAGCGCAGCCTTTGATACAGTGAACCATAACATCCTGCTCACCAGACTCAAAGACCTCGGCATTGAAGGGTCTGCACTCAGCTGGCTCCGTTCCTACCTTTCCAACAGATCCCACCATCTCTCTCCACAACCACACCTCTGCTACAGCCGCAGTCACTCAAGGCGTTCCCCAAGGCTCCGTACTCGGCCCCCTCCTCTTCGTCATCTACATCCTCCCCCTTGGTCAGATACTCCGCCACTTCAATCTGGACCTCCACTGTTACGCTGATGACACCCAGATTTACCTTGGCACCAAATCACCCCACAACCCCACCCCCCCCCCTCTCCCATATCAACTCCTGTTTGTCAGCTATAAAAACCTGGATGCAACATAATTTCCTCAAACTCAACAGCGTTAAGACAGAATTCCTCCTCATAGGCTCCAAAGCCACACTCAGCAAAATCAATAACCCCACTCTCACCATCGACGGCACCACTGTCTCCCCATCTCCCCAGGCCCGCAACCTTGGCGTGATCTTTGATTCCACCCTCACCCTTGAGCCTCACATCCGCCATGTCATTAAAACCTCCTTCTTTCATCTCCGCAACATCGCCAAACTCAGACCCTCTCTCACACCGCCCGCTGCTGAAAGACTCATCCATGCCTTCATCTCCTCCCGACTGGACTATTGCAACTCACTTCTCCTTGGCATTAGCTCCACCTACATCAACCGACTCCAACTGGTCCAGAACGCAGCCGCCCGACTCATCACCCACACCAAATCCTGGCATCACATCACTCCAGTCCTCAAAAAACTTAACTGGCTTCCCATCTCCCACCGGATCACCTACAAAATCCTGGTCCTCACCTACAAAGCCCTCCACCATCTTCCCCCCCCCCCCCCCCCCCCCATATCTCACTGACCTCCTCTCCCCCTACCAACCCTCACGGTCCCTCAGATCCACATCAGCCGGTCTCCTCTCCATCCACAAGTCCAACCTCCGCAGTTTTGGGGACAGAGCCTTCTCCAGGGCAGCTCCCAGGCTCTGGAACTCCCTCCCCTAACTGATCCGCAATTCCGTGTCCCTCACCATCTTCCAGTCCCGCCTCAAGACCCATCTCTTCACCTCTGCCTATCATTAGCCCCACGTCCCCGTCCCTTTTCATCTGTGCATTAATTGCCCCATACTGTGCTTTGTATTGAATTCTGTCTTTACTTTGTGTACTAGTCATGTCTCTACTATTTATTTCATTCCCCTTAAATGTTTTTCCTCTACATGCTCAATTTTTGTAAGGTGTCCTTGAGACTCTTGAAAGGCGCCCATAAATAAAATTTATTATTATTATTATTAATACCTTGCGCCTCCTGTTTGTCGGGTTTTATTTACTTTTCGCCCAGTTCCCTACCCTTCATTGTTTCTCCACCGTGTCTTTACTATGGCCAACTCTTGTCGCAAGCCTGATATGTTAGTTTTCGACTCCGACATTGCCCATCGGTGGGCTGTCTTCTGACGCGATTTTGAGCACTACATTGCAATTGCCCATCCTGGTGCCACCCCCGCGACACAGTCACACCTGCTCCTCAACTTGGCTGGTCCGGAAGCCCTGGAGCGATCGGAGTCGTTTGAATACGGTGCTCATGAGGATGCTCAGGACCCGGTATGTCTTTTGGCTAAATTCAACGGTCTGTGCGACATTCCCACCAACTGCATTCTAGAGCGATTTAAAATTTTCAATCGGCGTCAGGCACCCGGTGAGCACATTGACACCTACATTGCCGCGATACGGCATCTAGCACAGCGTTGCCGCCTGGGCGCGCTGACCCCCGATGAAATGACACGGGATGTCTTGGTGTTTGGTCTCCTGGACGAGAAACTGCGGGCTGAACTTCTAAGGAAGCCAGATCTGACTTTGAACGAGGCTCTGCACGCCTCTCGCATGGCGGCGGCTGTCGCCTCCGTGCAGCCTGCAGCTCGGGACGTTAACGTTGCCGTTGTTTCTGGCCGCCGGCGGGTAGATGGCCCGCAGCGCCAGCGTGGTTCCCCCGCCCCCTCGGGGGTCAGTCCGCATCGTTGCCCCAACTGCAACTTTGCATTACATCAGTTTAATGCTTGCCCCGCGCTGGGGAAGACTTGTAATTTCTGCAAAAAGCTAAATCATTTCTCTGCCGCTTGCCACTCCCGTGGGAAATCTGTTCCTGCTCCCAGGAGAATGCTAAACAACCTTGCGGAGGCTGATAGCGCGCTCGGTTCACAGTACAAGTCGGACGAACTCCCTGATTCTGATACCAGTTCCTCCCATGATGATTCAAGCATTTTTTCACTGTTGGGTGCACCTGCGCTGATAACGGATCCCTCAGTGCGTGTTACTGTGAATGGGTTGACCTTCCCAGCAAAGGTCGACACGGGGGCAGTGGCCAATGTTATGTCAGTGAGCCTCTTCAAACAGATAAGGTCTGGGGAGAAGGTCACTCCCGACACCACCTGTCTACATGCCTATGGGGGAGGCGTGCTCGTACCAGTCGGGAAGGCAACTCTTATCTGCAAGGTTTTGAAGGCCTCTCGGCCCCTCACTTTTTATCTGTTGGGCACTGAGAACATCACGCTGTTGGGCGCCCGTGCGTGCCAGGACCTCGGTTTGGTCTCCTTTCACCACGATATCCACCAGGTGCGGACCCTCCTGGACCCCCTGTGTGAGTACCCTGATCGTTTCGACGACGAGCTGGGCAGGTTGCCCTGCAATTACAAGATCGTTGTCGACCCGGGTGTCGAGCCTGTGATCCGCCCGCCACACCGCGTCTCCTTTGCTATGAAGGACAAGGTGGAGTCGACTCTGCGCCACATGGTGGCCGTGGGCATCCTCAAGGAGGCGAGTGAACCCACCCGGTGGGTCTCCACCATGGTTGTTGCTGCAAATAAGGATAAGGGTGAGCTTCGCATTTGTATAAACCCCAAAGACCTGAACTTTGCCATCAAGCGCCCGCACTACCCCAAGCGGACGATGGAGGACGTCGCTGCACAGGTTGGCCCGGCCACTGTCTTCTCAGTCCTCGATGCCAAAAGCTCTTTCTGCCAGATACCGCTGGATGAACGTTCCTCATACCTGACCACCTTCAGCACACCTTTCGGCAGGTTCCGTTTCCTTCGCATGCCATTCGGGATAAATTCTGCCAGCGCGGTCTTCCAGCGCACCATGGAACAGCTGTTTGCCGGTCTGCCGTGTGCTATCATAGTCGATGACATCCTGATATACGGGAAGGACGTCGTTGAGCACGACCTCCACCTCCGCCAAGTCCTGGACAGGGCTCGTGAGATCAACCTTAAGCTCAACCCTAAGAAGTGCCGTTTCCGCGTCCCAGAGGTCACGTACGTGGGCCACGTCTTCACTGCTGAGGAGCTGAAGCCCGACCCGCAGAAGACGGCTGCGGTCTCTGGGATGTATGCACCCGCCGACGTGCCCAGCCTGCAGCGCTTTCTGGGCATGGTGAACTACCTGGGGAAGTTCATTCCCGACCTCAGCGAGCTGAGTGCGCCCCTGAGGGAGCTGATCAAAAAGGACACTGCCTGGGCTTGGTTCCCGAAGCACCAGACGGCGTTTGACATCCTGAAGTCCAGACTGGTTAGTACCCCCACTCTCAAGTTCTTCGACTTGCAGCGGCCATTTGTCCTCACCTGCGACGCCTCGAAGTTCGGTATTGGTGCCGCCTGCCTGCAGCTCTATGATGGCCTGCAGCTGCCTATCTCCTACGCTTCTCGCACCATGACCCCCGCTGAGCAGCGTTACGCTCAGATCGAGAAAGAGCTCCTCGCCGTGGTGTTTGCCTGCTCGAAGTTCAAGGATTACATCCTGGGCAACACCTTCACTGTCGAAACCGATCACCAGCCGCTGGTCACGATCCTGAATAAATCAATCCACGTCGCCTCATCCCGCTTGCAGCGAATGATGCTGCAGCTCCAGCGCTTCACGTTTCGGGTCGTGTACCGCAAGGGCAAGGACATGTTCGTGGCCGACACGCTGTCCCGCGCACCGCTGACGTCCACTGCCCGCCACCCGTACGAATCGTCTGACCTGATGGTGTTAAACATTAATATTGTGCCTTCACAGCAGATGCAGTCCCTGGTCCAGCACACTGCCAAAGATCCTGCCCTGCAACAACTTGCCGACTTTATCCGGCGTGACCGTCGCTCATCCTTGCCGGCCGGTGCCGTGCCCTACTTCCTGGTCCGGGATGAGCTGGTGCTGCACGACGGAGTGGTGGTGAAGGGCCACAATGTTGTGGTGCCTGCTGCGCTGCGGGACCACTACTTTCAAACCGCCCACAGCGGCCATCCCGGGGCCGAGGCCACTCTGTCCCAGGTCCAGAGCCAGTTCTATTGGCCCGGCATGGCCCATGACAACCGGGAGAGGGTCTCCGCCTGCTCGACCTGCAATAGCCTCTCTCTCCATCAGCAACGGCAGCCGCTTCTGCAACAGCCTGCCCCCGATCTGCCATGGATGGCGGTCGCCACTGACATCTTCGAGTGGCGTGGCAAGCACTTCCTGGTCCTTGTGGACTCCTACTCCAGCTGGTTCGAGGTGGACCAGTTGCCCTCCCTTACATCTGCTGCTGCCATTGGGAAGCTGCGCCGCCACTTCGCAACCTTTGGCTCCCCTGCGAGTTTGCAGTCGGACAACGGTGGCCAGTTTTCCAGTGCGGAGTTCCGCGATTTCGCTGCCATCTGGAACTTCGTCACTTCACCAGCAGCCCCGAGTACCCGCAGAGCAACGGCCTTGCTGAGCGCGCCGTCCGCAGTGGCAAGGAGCTGCTGGAGCACTGCAGACTTTCCCGGTCGGACTTTTACCTGGCCCTCCTCAACCTCCGCAACATCTCCCGTGACCCTGCCCTGGGCTCGCCTGCTCAGCGGCTCATGTCCCGCACCACGCGCCCTCCGATCCCTGTGTCCCAGCGGTCCCTGGTGCCTTCTGTCCTCCACCCTGATGCCGTCCAGGAGCGCATTGCCCAAAAGCATGATATACAAAAACGCTCCCACGACAAGTCCTGCCGTCCCCTTCCGCGTCTGTTCCCTGGTCAGGTCGTCCGGACGCAGTCCCCCTCCGGCCACTACCGTCTGGCGGTTGTCGTCAGCTCTGCCGGCTCACCGCGGTCTTACCTCGTCGACCACGTGGGTACCATCTACCGCCGGTCCCGCCAGCATTTGCGGCTGGTCAATGAGCCCGCTCCGCCTCCTGCTGCCCCTTTCGCCCCCCCCCCCGATTTCTTCCTCTCTGCCTGCCACTCCTCGCATGCCCCGAACTCTGCCCTCTCAGCTCTATGTGCCCCGCTCCCCTGCTGCCGGCCCGCCCTCGCCTGTTCGCGTGCCCGACCCTCTGCCAGCGTTTCCTCCCCGGTTCCCGCACCTTCCCTCTGCTGCCCGTTCTCCGACTCGTTCGCCCGCTCCTGTTCCTGCTCCTGCTCTTACTCCTGCTGTTCCTGCGGAGGAGGGGGGGGGGGGGGGGCGGGTTGCGTACCCGCTCCGGGCGGTTGGCCTGTACGTTACGGGGAATTTGTTTAACTGTTGCCTGACTGTGTGTGTGTTTAACTGCTTGCAGCGTATGAGTCGTGGTCGCCCTGTCACTGCTGTACTGCTTTGTTTCCAAGGGGAAGGATGTAGACTAGTGCATGTTCCTTTAACACAGTGACCTCACCACTATTAACCACTCCCCATATCACCAGTATAATTGTAACCTCCCCACCTCCAGATCTCTCTCTAGCCTGCAGCTGTCTG
>NC_045985.1:21469727-21489727 GCF_010909765.2 Amblyraja radiata | reverse complement strand
CTGCCTATAATTATTGTAGATCTCCCTCTTTTTCCGAACAAGATGTCCAATTTCCCTTGAAAACCAGGGCTCTTTCCAATTTTTACTGCTTCCTTTCAACCGAACAGGAACATAAAGATTCTGTACTCTTAAAATTTCCCCTTTAAATGTCCTCCATTTCTCTTCTACATCCTTCGCATAAAACAAACTGTCCCAGTTCACTCCTTTTAAATCATTTCGCATCTCATCAAAGTTAGCCTTTCTCCAATCAAAAATCTCAACCCTAGGTCCAGTTCTGACCCTCTCCATAATTATATTGAAACTAATGGTATTGTGATCACTGGACCCCAAGTGCTCCCCAACGCGTACCTCCGCCACCTGTCCCGTCTCATTTCCTAACAGGAGGTCCAGCACTGCCCCTCCTCTAGTAGGTACCTCTATGTATTGCTGCACAAAACTATCCTGCGCACATTTTAGAAACTCCAAACCATCCAGCCCATTTACAGAATGTGTTTCCCAGTCTATGTGTGGAAAATTGAAATCTCCCACAATCACTACCTTGTGCTTACGACTAATATCTGCTATCTCCTTACATATTTGCTCTTCCAATTCTCCATCCCCATTTGGCGGTCTATAATACACCCCTATAAGTGTTGCTACACCTTTCCCGCTTCTCGGTTCCACCCAAATAGCCTCCCTAGATGAGCGCTCCAATCTATCCTGCCAAAACACTGCTGTAATATCTTCCCTGACTAGCTATGCAACACCTCCACCTCTTGCCCCTCCACTTCTATCACACCTGAAGCAACGACATCCTGGAATATTTAGTTTCCAATCACAGCCCTCCTGCAACAATGTTTCACTGATCGCCACAACATCATACTTCCAAGTGTCTATCCAGGCTCTAAGCTCATCCACCTTTCTTACAATGCTCCTAGCATTAAAATATGCACATTTAAGAAACCCCCCGCCTCTTATTCTCTGTTTATTTCCTTTTTTTTCTTTCTCCTCTTGTGTCCGAGTGCTTCCCTTTTCTGCTTCCTGTCTCCCATTCTGTCTACTAGCTTTATCTATTTGAGTCCCTCGCCCCAACAATTCTAGTTTAAAGTCTCCCCAGTACCCTTTGCATATTTCCCCGCCAGGATATTGGTCCCCCTCGGGTTCAAGTGCAACCCATCCTTTCTGTACAGGTCCCACCTTCCCCAAAATATTGCACTGAATTGAAATGAAATACTTTATTGTCACATGTGACAAGTTTCAGTGAAATTTTAATTCGGAGTCACGTGAGTGACTCCGTGAAGAAGCCCGCTAGGACGCATGCGTGTTATATCGCTACACGCATTGCAACGAGTCACAGCAGGGGGAACGACGTCCCCCTAGCGGCAACATTTGAAACCCGGGAACAGCGGGTAAGAAGACTCTGCGTTCCAGAATTTGAAGGTCGGGAACAGCAGGTAAGAGACTCTGCGTTACTTCCACGTACCTTTTAGGTGGAGACATGGACCGGATCCACGAAGGCTGCGGGAAAGCTGGCGGGGGAGAACCGCAAAATTGCGGGAAGCCGGCAGCAGCAGCAGCAAACGGCACGCTGATCTCCCGTAATGGGAACAGCTGTGCCCGATTTCGCTCCCGACTTCGCTCCCGCGCCGGCCCCGGCCGGTCGGGAGAGGAGCAGCCGCGAGCGACCAGTGCCCGTGTGCATGGGGGTCGGTTTGAGCGGCTGGAGGAGATGGTAAGCAGCCGCGAGCGACCAGTGCCCGTGAGCACCGGGGTCGGTTGTAGCGGCTGCAGCATGCAGGATAAAGAGCAGCCGGGAGCGGCCAGTGCCGGTTGGACCGGCTGCAGGAGCAGTACCCCTTGTGGGGCTGCATAGTGTAAATACTCCAAAGTGGCAAAGCCACAGTGGGCAACTAATAAGCCCAACAGCAGTACTCCTTGTGGGGCGGCACAGAGTTTCTCACTCATCAGAGGGGAACACCGAGAGTCAATCCTGGGCTGGCTGCAGGAGCTGGAACAGGAGCAGCTTCAGGAGCAGCCGTGACGGCCAGTGCCCGTGAGCATTGGAGCCGGATGGAGTGGCTGCAGGAACTGGAGCAGGAGCAGCCTCAGGAGTAACGGCTTCAGGAGCAGCCGCGATGGCCAGTGATCATGTGCATTGGAGCCGGTTGGGTGCCCGAGAGCATCGGGACCAGCTGGAGCGGCTGTTGGAGCAGGTAAGTGGCAGCTCCATGAGATGGAGACTAGTCACAGGGGGGCAGCTAGTAAGTCCTACAGCAGTACCTCTTGTAGGGCTGCACAGTGTTCTCGTTAAGGAACGTCTTAAAAACTACTTCCTGAGAAATGTGCTACCCTCATCAGACACCGGCACCTCAACGACCACGAAGGATGCCGAAATAGTAACTGACCTACTAATAGGAACCAGGGAGGTTGGTGGGGGATAACAGATCTATCTGTATGCATAGGTTTATTCTACCGACACTTAAAATTCAGAAGTACAGGGGTATACCTTAGAATTCTTCATTCCATTATCCTCCAGTTCAGCATGTACCGAACTGAATGTTCATGCTTAACGGGTAAGAATCAACTAAAGCGCATACTGAACCCATATATATTATATGAGTTATGGGGGACATCCACACGAATCACAGGAATTCGTGTCCTAAATATCCTTATCATAATTTAGAGGTGGTTGCCACTTCATCTTAGATTGACTAATTTGAATACTTCGTACTTTATATTCATTACAGATGGGAACCTTTGGTGCAACTAAGGGATTGATCCTAGGGTACTACATGGCAAGCATGGTATTAAAATACGCTTGCTATAAAGTACTCATTGAAGGTGCCCACAGATGTATTTAACACAACAGATCGTCTGCGGTCCACCGTTAACACACTTCACATGGCAGTAACTTTGCCGTAAGAAAGGGTACAGCCTTTATGGAGGCTTCCAGCGAACTAAACCAGCTATCAGACTGGTAGTAGAATAATTGGCATTAGGGGCTGTGTGACAGCCACATGATATCGGACCTTTACATAATCATAGTACAGAGCGCAACACGCGTCACTCAAGAAATTATGTGGGGGTCATTCTGACAGACTAATGAAACAACCAAACACAGTTACCCGTCTATGGAACCACATACTGATGGGCCTTGGATTGGGATGCTACTAATTCCATCTCCAGCTGTGGGGGAGAAGGAATGCTCAGGAGGCATCACTACTAACGTTGGGCATATATACCTGGGGAAGTGAGAGCTAGTCATGGCTTTAAGTCATATTGTTTGGGGTTATATCACCAGTATGTTAATCTACAAATTGACAACACCACCGGGGTAGCATATGTCAACCATATGGGTAGAAACATATCGACACCATGTGACTATCTGGCCAACACTATTTGTGAATTGAATTGAATTGAATCCTTCTTGTCAATCAGACCTTTCGGTCTGAACGAGATGTTGTTGCCTGCAGCCATACATGTAATAATAGCAGCACACAATGGACACAGGCTGGCATCCGCCGCGGTGAATTCACCGGGCACCTCCTCACTGTGATGCAGGCAATAGTCTTAAAGTTACTGTCTCTATTAATCTGGATTAATAGCGTATCCAGATAGAGATTGGATATCAGCTTCCAACTACCAGGGAAACTGAATTTAGTGGCAGACAACAGGTCACGCTAAGTCTAAAAACTCTGTATGGATGTTGGATAAAATATGTATTGCTGGAACAGCCGGTATGGAACACCAGATAACGACCTATTCACATCCATGCTCTTACCAGTTATCAAATTATGTTCTTGGGAGCCAGAACCTGGGGCAGTGGTTCAGATGTATCTTCGCTGATTGGGGGATCATTTATGCATCCCTCCCTTTGCCTCATCAGTCGGGCATTTAGGAAGAAACTATAGACTCCACGTCTCGAACCTTGATAATACCTGATTGCCCTACGCAACCAGGGGTACTGGTGATATCAACATGGGTCAGAACCATACATCACCATCCATCATAGACCTAACTTACTGGGTCTTCCCGCAACAAGGGGAGTTACCCATGTCACTATTATATATTAACCTATTTATTTAGAGTTGAAAGCACCTCTTCTACACCTGGGACTGACGGACGGGTCACAGACAGTCCACCTAAACATCAGTACTTGGTATCATCTAGTAATGGGAAGTATTGTCACAACAATAATCATCACCCACAGATCTATGAACATCCCGTCTGTTCTGGAATTCCTGGCAAGCCTCCATTACGATGAGAGGCTCAGTCATAGTGCCATCAACTGCGCCAGAGGTGCTCTGTCAATATGCCTGTCGAAGGTACAGAGCGGCATTCTGTTGGGACAAACCCTGGTAAACAAACTCTTCAGGGGCATTTTTAAAATTAGTCCCCAAGAACCAGGTACTCCCAAATATGGGATGTGAGCATTTTACTGACCATGTTAAGAAACTGGTCTCCAGCTACAGCTCTGTTCCTACGGAAACTGACTATGAAAACAGTCATGCTGATTGGCCTGGTCACGCCACAAGGGTCCAGTCACCACAGAAAACAAGGTTGGACAACATGATTAATTCATCTGGAATTTAAGGTTTACATCAGTGTAATAGTCATACAGCACAGACAGGGGTCAACACGCCTAAAACACAGAATTCAGAGCCTACCCTACAGATGTATTATAACACACTTACTATCATACATGAAGTATACTAAGATCATCAGAGGGATCATCAGAGGGAAGGAATGTCACTTTAATCAGCTACTAACAGCTATTTAAAACAGTGACAGTCCAGACCATCTCTAGATGGCTAAAACAAGTCCTAAATAGGCTAGAGTGGAAACTAGCATGTCAAATCTCACTCCACCAGGGCTGCAGCTATATTGGCAGTTATGAAGTTGGACGTATCAATGCACCAAATGCACAAGACAGCAGGATGGCCAACGGAGGAACTTTCCAACAACTTTATAACAAACCAGTCATTGAACCTGGAATATTTACAGAAACAAATTTAAGTTCTGTAATATAATTTACCCATAAATAGGGGCAATAATTGGTGTTAATAACAATAATAAATTTTATATTTAATGGGCGCCTTTCATACAAAATCTCAAGGACACCTTACATAGTAATCGGAATAAGAACATATAATCAGAGTAAAACAAGTAATTAAAGACATCACAATGACACAAATTAAAAACAGAATTCAATCCAAAAACAGAAAATCAAAAACACAGTGTGAAGAGAGAGCAGCGGCAACCAAATCGTGCCAGCGTCCACTCTCTCTTCACGGCAGCCATCTTGGACACAGACCTACAAGACTACAGTTAGACAAAAAAAAATCATCCCCCCACAGTGGATAGCACTGTGGAGGAAGGCACAATGTCCAGTCCCCACCCCATGTTCACCCCAAAGTCAGGCCTATTGGGGCCACCGCAGTTGCCTCTACGGAGGCCCGATGTCCCTGGCCGTTCTCACCGGGTGGTCTTGTCCCGGCGTCGGGAGAGTCCTTTCGGCGGCTGGGCCACTTGGAACGGCCGCTTCTTGGTTGGAGCCCGCGGCTGCCGAAGCCGACAAGGCCGCGCCGGTTTGGCGCTCCTAGGCTCCAGATGAAAAAGTCGGCGCCCCGCTCTCCTCACTGCCGCCTTGCCGCCTCTACGCACGCCGTCTCTCCGCACGCCGCCTCTCCGCTCCGCAAACCCGCAGCCCGGAGATGTTGCTTACGGCGGTCCAGCTCGCCAGAGCTCCAGCGCGGCGACCCAGGCAAGGCATCGCCCGCTCCGCTCCAGCGCTCCAATGCAGTGCCGCCACGCAGGCCGAGGTGCTGGGTGGTTCCCGCCAAGAAACGGCGCTCCAAGCCCGCTGGTAGGCCACGACGACGGGTCGACGGGCAGCCCGGAAAAAAGGCTGCCACACCGACCAGGTAGGGACCTATAAATAAAGTAACACCTACCCCCCCACATTAAAAGACCATATCCCCTACAAACAAAAAAACAGGACTCACTAAAAACTAAAAAAAAACGAATTTAAGACGGACGGCTGCTGCTAGCAGCCGTTCACCAAGATGGCTCCTCCTAAGTATGATGTTCATATTTTTCCTGTTGGATTTCAATATAGTATTGCTGTCTAATGATGTTAACTCTATTCTCCCCAAAATCAAGGCAGATGTGATGCATGGACTCGTTCCACGGCATGAAATCACAGAGCTTTAAAATCTTCACGTAGTCACTCACGTGACTCCGAAGTAATATAGTAAGATTAAACGAGAACTTACCAGTTTGAAGTTTGATCTTTATTTTATGAGGAGGAACGTTGAGGGACTACTACGTGCCCTCCGCTCCCACCCTTGATCATAGTCTGAACTGGTATCTGTTGTCTAATCTTACTATGTTTAGTCATTATAGTTATCTGTGATTCCACACCGCTGCTTTGAAGAATGACACGCATGCGTCCTAGCGGGGTTCTTCACGTAGTCCCTCAACGTTCCTCCTCATAAAATAAAGATCAAACTTCAAACTGGTAAGTTCTCGTTTAATCTTACTATTCTTTGCTTGCATAGATATAGTTGCCCATAAAGGGCGCTTCAAAGTTACAAATTCCCGTCCCCCACGCCAGGTCCTCCTTTGTTCCTACCCTCGGCAGCGGTGTCCTCAATTACACTCGTCTGTCCTTGTCCATCGGTCGATGCCATCATCGACCACCACGCCGGCCTCTCCACTAACGCTGCCGAGTCCTCTCCGGACGCCTTCGTGGCCAACCTGGTGGGAGATTACGTTCGGTGGGGTCGTATAACATCAGACTCGTTTATACTGCACAGTATACTAAGTTTCCGGATTCAATTAATTTTTAAATTATGCCCACCTATACAGCATTCACCTAGCCGGACGTTGTCTTTTTCACAACAATAGGCCTTAGAGGTACAAACTGAGAATGAAACACGAGCTAAAAAGGGGGTAATAGAGAAATCTTTTCATCAATCTCACCAATTTGTCTCTAATATATTTCATAGACAAAAGAAGGATGGTGGGTGTCGAATCATTCTTGATCTAACTCGGCTTAACTCCTATGTGCAGTATAAACATTTCAAAATGGAAAGCTTTCTTACTGCCAAACAGCTGGTTTCTAAAAGATGCTACATGGCATGCACAGACCTCAAAGATGCATACTATTCGGTACCCATTCATCACAATCATCGGTGATATATCAAATTTAGCTAGATGAAGCCATTGTGGCAGTTTAAAACATTGCCTAAAGCTTTAACTTCGGCTCCTAGGATATTTACAAAATTGTTAAAACCAGTGTTGAGCCTACTGCGGGATCAGAATCTTATTGCAATGGCCTAATTGGATGATATCCTAATCAAAGGCAAGACTCAGAAATCAGCTGAATTTTCTGTTTCAGCTACCAAACGCATGTTTGAGAGTTTTGGGTTTCTCATCCATCCAGTAAAATCGAAATTGATCCCATCCAGAGTCATTGTTTATTTGGGGTTCACCATTAATTCAACTCACATGTCTGTGACTCTGCCTCCAGGCAAGAGGTCATAGTTACTCGAAGCATGTAGCAAGCTCGTTGATGAGCAACAAACTTCTATTCGGCAGGTTGCTAGTGTAAGTGCTAAATTAGTGGCTGCTTTTCCAGCCGCACAGTTTGGACCTCTGCATTATCAAAATTTACAACGTGCAAAGGAGCACGCACTCAAAAGCCATGTAGTGCATTTTAATAGACCTATACGGTTACCAGCTGAAGCTGTTGCTGAGTTACAATGGTGGATAGCAAATATTTGGCTTTGCACCGGGAAAATCCGGACCGACAGACATTCAGTTGTTTTACAAACTGATGTTAGTACTCTTGGATGGGGAGCTACTGATACCATCTCCAGCTGTGGTGGCAGATGGAATATGCATGAGGCATTACTTCTTCAATCACATGGTATTAATTATTTATAGTTATTACGAGCACTCTATAGCTTAAAAGCGTATTGTACTAATATGCATGATTTGCATGTGCAGCTTCAGATCGACAATACTACAGCAGTAGCATATATTAATCACATGGGTGGAATCTAATCGGTATCATGTGATAAGTTGGATAACCTTATTTGGCAATGGTGTATTACAAGAAACATCTGGATTTCAGCTAGCTACTTACCAGGTAGATTTAGCATGGTGACAGACATCAGGTCACGAAGGTTCAATGACAACACAGAATGGATGTTGAATCGTGAAATATTCAAAGAGATTGTCACTCGGTATGGCTCATCAGACATTGATTTGTTAGCATCCAGATTGAATCACCGGTTACCAAAGTATGTTTCATGGGAACCAGACCCAGGGGCAGTAGTGGTAGATGCATTCTCGCTATACTGGGGTGGAATGTGCTTGCTTAAGATCGAGCAGGACTCTGCCTCAGGCATTTTGGGAGTTCCCGACTGGCCTACACAACCATGTTTCCCACTAACATGGGGAGGGTTTCTGGTGGAAGCCGCTGATTGGCGGAAGCAGACTAGAGGAAGCAGCTGATTGGGTGCAACCTCTGGTTAGCATTTCTGCTTTCTGGCTAAAGGTACAGTGCTTTAGTAAAGATACAGTGAGCTAAGGGTACAGTGGGCTAAAGGTACAGTGGGCTAAAGGTACAGTGCTTTTTGTTTATATAATAACGGTGCAGTTTAAAGGGCAAGAGGGAGCAGCTGTTTTGTCAGATACCTGCTGATTTCTCCCAGCAGTTTCTATTGGATTATACTGGTATCGGATCCAGGGTAAGGCGAGAGAATGACAGTCAGAGCAGTGTACTGTTCTGGATGTCAGATGTGGGAGGTCATGGTGGCGGATGGCCCTCCAGACGTCCACATCTGCACCAGGTGCAGAGAGATGGGGCTCCTAAGGGACCGTATTAGGTTCCTGGAGCAGCAGCTCGATGACCTCTGTCTGGTCAGGGAGAGTGACGAGGTCATAGAGGGGAGTAATAGGGAGGTGGTCACTCCAAAACCACGGGAGAGAGACATGTGGGTCACGCTAAGGAAAGGGAAGGAGCAGAGGCAGGAACGAGGGAGTACTCCAATGTCGGTACACCTTGCAAAGAAATACTCCTGTTTGAGTACGGATGAGGATGACAGCCTACCCGGGGGTAGCAACAGCGGACGGGCCTCCAGCACAGAGACCGGCCCTGTTGCTCCGAAAGGTAGGGAAAAAAAGAAGAGGGCAATAGTAATTAGTGGACTCTATTGTTAGGGGGTCGGATAGGCGTTTCTGTGGACGCAGTCAGGAGACCAGGATGGTGGTCTGCCTCCCTGGTGCCAAGGTATCGGACGTGTCTCAACGCATCCACGATATCCTGAAATCAGAGGGAGAGGAGCCTGAGGTCGTGGTACATATTGGTACAAATGACATAGGTAAAAAAAGTGAAGAGGTCCTGAAGGGAGGATTTAGGGAGTTGGTAGGAGAGTTAAGGAAAAGGACCAAAAAGGTAACAATCTCAGGATTACTGCCTGTACCACGCGACAGTGAGAGTAGGAATGGAGCGAGGTGGAGGATAAATGCGTGGCTGAAAGACTGGTGCAGAGGGCAGGGATTCAAGTTTCTGGATCATTGGGACTTCTTTTGGGGAAGGTGGGACCTGTACAGAAAGGATGGGTTGCACTTGAACCCGAGGGGGACCAATATCCTGGCGGGGAAATTTGCAAAGGTCACTGGGGAGACTTTAAACTAGAATGGTTGGGGCGAGGGACTCAAATAGAGAAAGCTAGTAGACAGAATTGGAGGCAGGAAGCAGAAAAGGGAAGCACGCGGACACAAGAGGAGAAAGAAAAAAAAGGAAATAAACAGAGAAGAGACGGGGAGTTTCTTAAATGTGCATATTTTAATGCTAGGAGCATTGTAAGAAAGGTGGATGAGCTTAGAGTCTGGATAGACACCTGGAAGTATGATGTTGTGGCGATCAGTGAAACATGGTTGCAGGAGGGCTGTGATTGGAAACTAAATATTCCAGGATTTCGTTGCTTCAGGTGTGATAGAATTGGAGGGGCAAGAGGTGGAGGTGTTGCATTGCTAGTCAGGGAAGATTTTACAGCAGTGCTTTGGCAGGATAGATTGGAGGGCTCATCTAGGGAGGCTATTTGGGTGGAACTGAGAAGTGGGAAAGGTGTAGCAACACTTATAGGGGTGTATCTTAGACCGCCAAATGGGGAACGAGAATTGGAAGAGCAAATATGTAAGGAGATAGCAGATATTAGTAATAAGCACAAGGTAGTGATTGTGGGAGATTTCAACTTTCCACACATAGACTGGGAAACACATTCTGTAAATGGGCTGGATGGTTTGGAGTTTGTAAAATGTGTGCAGGATAGTTTTTTGCAGCAATACATAGAGGTACCTACTAGAGGAGGGGCAGTGCTGGACCTCCTGTTAGGAAATGAGACGGGACAGGTGGCGGAGGTATGCGTTGGGGAGCACTTCGGGTCCAGTGATCACAATACCATTAGTTTCAATACAATTATGGAGAAGGTCAGAACTGGACCTAGGGTTGAGATTTTTGATTGGAGAAAGGCTAACTTTGATGAGATGCGAGATGATTTAAAAGGAGTGGACTGGGACATTTTGTTTTATGGGAAAGATCTAGAAGAGAAATGGTGGTCATTTAAAGGGGAATTTTTAAGAGTACAGAATCTTTATGTTCCTGTTCGGTTGAAAGGAAACAGTAAAAATTGGAAAGAGCCCTGGTTTTCAAGGGAAATTGGACATCTTGTTCGGGAAAAGAGGGAGATCTACAATAATTATACGCAGCATGAAGTAAATGAGGTGCTTGTGGAGTATAAGGAATGTAAAAAGAATCTTAAGAAATAAATTAGAAAAGCTAAAAGAAGATATGAGGTTGCTTTGGCAAGTAAGGTGAAAGTAAATCAAAAGGGTTTCTACAGCTATATTAATAGCAAAAGGATAACGAGGGATAAAATTGGTCCATTGGAGAAACAGAGCGGGCAGCTATCTGCAGAGCCAAAAGAGATGGGGGAGATATTGAACAATTTATTTTCTTCGGTATTCACCAAGGAGAAGGATATTGAATTATGTGAGGTAAGGGAAACGAGTACAGTAATTATGGATACTATGAGTTTCAAAGTAAATGAAGTACTGACACTTTTGAAAAATATAAAAGTGGATAAGTCTCCAGGTCCTGACAGGATATTCCCTAGGACATTGAGGGAAGTTAGTGTAGAAATAACCGGGGCTATGACAGAAATATTTCAAATGTCATTAGAAACGGGAATAGTCCCCGAGGATTGGCGTACTGCGCATGTTGTTCCGTTGTTTAAAAAGGGTTCTAAGAGTAAACCTAGCAATTATAGACCTGTTAGTTTGACTTCAGTGGTGGGCAAATTAATGGAAAAGATACTTAGAGATAATATATATAAGCATCTGGATAAACAGGGTCTGATTAGGAACAGTCAACATGGATTTGTGCCTGGAAGGTAATGTTTGACTAATCTTCTTGAATTTTTTGAAGAGGTTACTAGGGAAATTGACGAGGGTAAAGCAGTGGATGTTGTCTATATGGACTTTAGTAAGGCCTTTGACAAGGTTCCTCATGGAAGGTTGGTTAAGAAGGTTAAACTGTTAGGTATAAATGCAGGAATAGCAAGATGGATTCAGCAGTGGCTGAATGGGAGAAGCCAGAGGGTAATGCTGGATGGCTGTTTGTCGGGTTGACCCAACACAGATCCCTGAGGCAGGTGACTAGTGGGGTGCCTCAGGGATCTGTGTTGGGTCCTTTGTTGTTTGTCATGTACATCAATGATCTGGATGAAGGGGTGGTAAATTGGATTAGTAAGTATGCAGATGATACCAAGATAGGGGGTGTTGTGGATAATGAAGAGGATTTCCAAAGTCTACAGAGTGATTTAGGCCATTTGGAAAAATGGGCTGAAAGATGGCAGATGGAGTTTAATGCTGATAAATGTGAGGTGTTACACCTTGGCAGGACAAATCAAAATAGGACGTACATGATAAATGGTAGGGAATTGAAGAATACAGTTGAACAGAGGGATCTGGGAATAACCGTGCATAGTTCCTTGAAGGTGGAATCTCATATAGATAGGGTGGTAAAGAAAGCTTTTGGTATGCTAGCCTTTATAAATCAGAGCATTGAGTATAGAAGCTGGGACGTAATGTTAAAATTGTACAAGGCATTGGTGAGACCAAATCTGGAGTATGGTGTACAATTTTGGTCGCCCAATTATAGGAAGGATGTCAACAAAATAGAGAGAGTAAAGAGGAGATTTACTAGAATGTTGCCTGGGTTTCAACAACTAAGTTACAGAGATAGGTTGAATAAGTTAGGTCTTTATTCTGTGGAGCGCAGAAGGTTAAGGGGGGACTTGATAGAGGTCTTTAAAATGATGAGAGGGATAGACAGAGTTGATGTGATCAAGCTTTTCCCTTTGAGAATAGGGAAGATTGAAACAAGAGGACATGACTTCAGAATTAAGGGACAGAAGTTTAGGGGTAACATGAGGGGGAACTTCTTTACTCAGAGAGTGGTAGCGGTGTGGAATGAGCTTCCAGTGGAAGTGGTAGCGGCAGGTTCGTTGGTATCATTTAAAAATAAATTGGATAGGCATATGGATGAGAAGGGAATGGAGGGTTATGGTATGAGTGCAGGCAGGTGGGACTAAGGGAAAACAGTTGTTCGGCACGGACTTGTAGGGCCGAGATGGCCTGTTTCCGTGCTGTAATTGTTATATGGTTATATGGTTATATGGTTAATTCTAAGATTAAAAATACAGCCTTTAATGGCTATCCCCAAGAGCAGTAGCCTGCTGCTTCATCCTGTAACTGGGGGAAATCATCCACTACATGACCGTATTAATCAGTTGGTTTGCAGATTCTGAGGAGACCTTTCATGGTGCTCGGACTATCAGGGCGTACGGTGTATGTGATTACTGCAGCCTGGAGGGATAGTACTGACAAACAATATATTTCTCATATGAAGAAATGGAAGATGTTCTGCTTGCAGTCGAACAATTCATACCACACGGCAAGCGTACCTGATGTGTTGGAATTTATTTCCACATTATATTTTGATAAGCGACCAAACTACAGTTTCATCAATAGTTCCAGGAGTGCCTTGTCATCCCACCTGTGCCAAGGAGTGGGAAAACACTCTGTTGGGTCTCACCCTCTAGTATCGCGATTCATGGAGGGTATTTTTAACTGCAATCCCCCCAGGCCCAGATTCACGGAAATTTGGGATGTGAGCGTAGTTTTCGAGCTGCTTCGCCAATGGGCTCCAGCAACATCTCTGTCATTGGCCAGGCTGACTCTCAAGGTGGTCATGCTCATGGCGCTGATTTCAGCGCAACGCGTCCATACGTTGCAGAAGCTTCGACTGGACAGGATGGATTCGTCTGTAAATAACAAAACTTTTTATGTTCATGATTTACTTAAGCAGAGCAGGACAGGGACGTCAGGGCTTAAACTTCATTTTATGGCATACCCCAAAGACCTTCGCCTCTGTGTAGTCACGCACTTACAGCGGTACATCAAGGTCACCAAGAGCCTCAGAGGCTCCGAATTGGCAGTGTTCGTCAGTCAGAAAAAGCCTCATAACAAGGTGTCAGTACAGACCATCTCTAGGTGGTTAAAACAGGTTCTAGTTTGTGCTGGAGTGGACATTGATGTGTTTAAATCTCACTCGACCAGGGCGGCTTCAACGTCAGGAGCGAGCGCACAAGACGTCCCTCTCGACCAAATCCTCGCGGTCGCTGGATGGTCCAGTGAATTGACGTTTGAGAGGTTCTATCACAAACCTCTTGCCTCCCTCTTGGGGTATTTGGGCGCTTGATTCTAAATTCTGTTTTGTAGCATCCCCCTGGGATAGAGGGTCGCTATAATTGTTTTCCTTTTGTTGAATAAAGCATCAATTAGGTTAAGTCTGTATTATGTTGCAATGCTGTATTTGTTATTACTTATCCTGTGTCAACCAAGGCAGTGTGTCGCATGGATTCGTATCCACGGCATGAAATCACAGAGCTTTGAAGTCTTCACGGAATCACTCACGTGACTCCGAGGTAAAATAGTAAGATTAAACAAGAATTTACCAGTTTGAAGTTTACTCTTTATTTTATGCGGAATTACGATGAGCGATTATTTGGCCACCGCTCCCAGCCCTCATATCACTAAGGTCATCTGGCAGTGACTAGGTTTCTAATCTTACTATGTTACTTCAATTACTGTTATCTGTGATTTCACGCCGCTGCTTTGAGGATTAATGCGGACTGGCGGGGTTCTTCTTCACGTAATCGCTCAACGTAACTCCTCATAAAATAAAGATCAAACTTCAAACTGGTAAATTCTCGTTTAATCTTACTATTTTAGATAACAACAGACTCACAACATATGCAAGTCAGGAAACTAACCCAATCTTCCTTCCCACATCCCAGCATAATTGATTTCCATCATTTATTGTATATTTCTTAATCGTTTCAACTTTGACATGGATATGTCAAAAATTAGAGGACTGCCTTTTGTGAGAGGGGCATCATTGAAAAATAGATGTGTTATTTTTCCACTGAGATTGGTGAGTGCCTGGAACGTGCTGATTGTGGTAGTGATGTCTTCTCCTTCTTTTCGTGTCTTTGAAGCTGGTTGGCTATATGACAGTTTCCCATTCCTTTACACAGTCCTTTGCGTTATTATTGAACACTGCAAGATCCTTTGAGCTGCACTGGTTGGGTAGTAGGGGGAAGACAAGGCAGTGCTGCATTGTCTGGTCCTCTTCTCCACATTCACAGGTGGTTTGGCCAGTTTCATAGCCCCATCTGGCCATGGCAGCTTTTGATCGCCCTGTTCCTGTTCTCAGGCGGTTGAGCGTCTTCCAGTGGCCCCATGGTGCTTCTGAGCCCGGAGGGAGGGCTTCAGAAGGAGGAATACCCATGTCAGTAGGAGGGGGGTCGTCCTCAAGCCTTTTTGTCCATAGTTGGAGTCTGGTTTCTTCCCGTGATGCTATTAGGGGCTGGACATGGCTGAGAAAGCTTCTCATGGACTTCAGCCGTTGGGCCGGGGGTACACGTCCGTCGAGGAGGTGGCGTTCATCACTGGTGGCCTTGGTCATCTCTACTCGGTTGGCGACCTCCCGTCTCACATCAGCAGGGGCAATGCCAGCGAGGAGGTGCAGGTTGTTTATGTTGGTGGGCTTCAAGCAGCCAGTGATTGAGCGGCAGGTGTTATTCAACGCTGGGTGTAGTTTCTTGGCATGGGATGATCTCTCCCAAACAGGACACGCATACTCCGCAGAGGAGTAGGACAGGGCCAGAGCAGTAGATCTTATGTGTGCGCTGAGGCTCCCCATTTGGAGTTGGTCAGCTATGTAACCACATATTATAGTGGTGTTTGAGGGACGTTTGAATAGGGCATAGATGTACAGTGAATGGAAGAAACATGGGTTATGCGCAGGTAGATTAGTTTAACTTGATGTCGTGTTCAGCAATGAAGTCATAGGCCGAAGGGAATGTTCCTATACTGTACTGTTCTATATTCTATATTTTATTAGTACAGGGTTGTTCATTAGTGGGTCAAACCATTTGTCGTTATGATAACATATGTCAGCCGTATTCACTCCCAGGAGTGCCATGTACAAAGCTACTGGGATAACTTCCATGTGGACAAAAAGGAAGTTATTCATGTGTAGGAAGGAACTGCAGATGCTGGTTTACACCGAAGCTAGACACAAAATGCTGGAGTAACTCAGGCGGGACAGGCAGCATCTCTGGACAGAAGGAATGGGTGACCTTTCAGGTCTAGACACATTCCTTTTATCCAGTGATGCTGCTTGTCCCGCTGAGTTACTCCAGCAGAATGTTATTCATGTCAATTTTCGATAAAGTAATACATTTTATTGAGCCAGTCAAAGAAGGGTCTCGACCCAAAACGTTACCCATCCTTCTCCACAAATATATTGCCTGTCCCACTGAGTAACTCCAGGTTTTGTGTCGAACCTATTTGATTGCATTAGTAATGAGAATGAAAGGAGCTTTAACCATATTCTTAACTTCCTCTCTAAATTTCTTCTGGGACACTGCATAAATATAGTGTTTAGTGTTTGTGCAACAACTCAAACACCGCAACATATATCCAGTTTGTTCCATTATGGTGAGTGGGTCATTATAACCTGCTTCCAAAACCTGCTTGTCAGTAAATCGCACATATATGTAATATATATAAATAACCATCCACAACAAAATAAAGCTGCCAGAAATAGCGAGAAGCAAAATTATTGATTTCCTTCGGTTCTCCATCTCGGCATCAGTGTGCTTCTCAGCTTGTTTGTTTACCCGGAGTCCGCTCCTCACTCTATGTGCAAGAATAATGTGACTGATAGTTAATGAGTTGAGCAGCAAAATTAATACAAATGGGAAAAAAGTTGTGAACACTGTTTCCATCCACAAGAATACAACGCAGATGGATAATGTATAAACAGTTGAGTTTACATAGCACGACCACTCTATTTTGCCAATGATTTCTCGCGGTTCGTATATAACGTAGAATGGAGCATTCTGCAAAACGCTTAAGGAACACATCACCACTATCACCATAGCTGCCGTCTTTTCAGTGCAATACTTGGTCCGCAAGGACTGATGATATATCGCAGTGAACCGATCAAAGGCCACAGTTAGCAAAACCCAGCAGCCGATGGAAATAAAGTGGTGCACAAGGTTCCATCTGCAGAATGTGGTGTGGTTGAATATCGAGAATGGAAAGTAGCCGTTCACAATCTCATAGAGCATCACTTCAGTTACGAGGACCATGAAATCGCCCACAGTCATGCCCACCAGGGAACGAGTGGTGCATTTCGAGAGTCCGCAATTTCCACGGGAGAAAATGATAATTGCCAACAAATTTGCTACAAAAAAATTAAAATAAGTTAATGTCCAATAACTGTCATCAACTTCTACAGATGCGCCATAGAAAGCATTTGATCAGGATTCATCACAGCATGGTTTGGAAACAGTTCCATCCAAGACGGTAAGAAATTGCAGCTAATTGTGGACATAGCCCAGACCATCACACAAACCAACCCCCTTTAATTGACTCAATTTATACCTCACGCTGCCTCCACAAGGCTAGCAGCATAATCAACGACGAGTCGCACCCCGGCCACTCCCTCTTCTCCCCTCTCCCATCAGGCAAAATGTATAGAAGTGTGAAAATGCACACCATCTGATTTAGAGACAGTTTCTTCACAGCTGTTATCAGGCAACTGAATCATCCTACCACAACCAGAGAGCAGTGTTCAACTGCAACCTGCCTCTTTGGTGACCCTCGGACTATCCTTGATCGCTGGCTTTACCTTGCACTAAACGTTATTCCCTTACCATGTATATACACTGTAAATGCATCGATTGTAATCATGTATTGTCTTTCTGCAGACTGGTTAGCACGCAACTAAAGCTGTACTCTGTACCAAACTCGCTATAGGATCTTTGCTCTGTTCCTCGGTACATGTGACAATAAACTAAACTGAAACGTTGAAATATCTCTGTCTGGTTTATCTTTCCACTGTCACTGGACCTCCTCTCCATCACAATCCTGTTAATATCCAGTAATATTATAAACTGGATTCCATCTTCACTGAAGTTGCATTTATGTTCCCGATAGTTAAAAACGATTTATTTTGTCAGTGTGGTACTGGTAAATACTTGGCCTTTTCGGCCCCGAAGTGAGAGTGTAACCTAATATATACGAAGCTAAATCATACTGGCAACAGCCCATCACAAGTACACCGAAGCGCCATCAATTAATCCGTCAAAGCTACCCTGGAAAATCCATCACCAGCGATACACCACTGCAAAAATATTCCATGCACGCAAGCGGGTTGTTAGACTGATTCTTAACCCGAGCAACAAAGATATTTCGTAAATTAAGTCGGCTACGAAGTTCGCACACCCATTGAAAACAAGTTAGCCCAGTTGAAGAAGGAGGATCTCGACCCGAAATGTCACCCATTCCTACTCTCCAGAGATTCTGCCTGTTCCGCTGAGGTACGCCAGTATTTTGTGTCTATATTTAGCCCTGTTGAAGTGTTCTTTATGGCAACCCATGAAGGGGACCGGAAGGCATCTGGTTCCCACGGAAGGTGAAGGAGATGGAGATGTTGAATGTCTGTAGAGAATGAAAGACATTCGTTGAATGTTTCCCGCTTGTTCACCCTTGCCTGTATTTTGGCGTTGCATTGTGTTGTGTATTGCTGATGGAAAAGACGAAGGTGAGGCTCACTGAAGGCTGTGAAGGATCATTTAACTTAGTTTCACCTTCATGCAAAAAAAAGCGTTTGATTCCCTTCGTATCCAAAGCTTTCAGATAAACGCAGCTTAATTTTGCTCACGTTATACCTTACTGAAGAAACACAATAAATGACATGATATGGCTGGCTTAACAGCTGCGGCCCACCTGCAGTCCGTCTGTTTTTTTTCTTTCGTTTTGTTCCTTGTCAAGTTTTAGTTAATTTTGTTTTATTAAGTTGTGTATGTGTGTGGGTGGGGTGGGAGAAACATGCTTGGGTCTCTTCCTTCGGGGGATGCGACTTTTTCTTCGGTCGTATTCCCCGTCCCCGTCTCCGTCTGCGCCGAGGCCTAATGGCGGAGCTGGCGGCATCGGAGCTGTAGCAGCGGCAGCAGCGGCGGAGACCCGACTCAGCACCGAAGCTGTGGCGGCGGCGGCAGCAGCAGCGGCAGCGGAGACCCGGCTCGGCCCCGAAGCTGTGGCGGCGGCGGCAGCAGCAGCGGCAGCGGAGACCCGACTCGGCCCCGAAGCTGTAGCGGCGGCAGCAGCAGCGGAGACCAACCTCGGCCCTGGAGCTGTGGCGGCGGCAGCAGCAGCGGAGACTCGACTCGGTCCTGGAGCTGTGGCGGCGGCAGTGACAGCAGCAGCGGTAGCGGAGACCCGTCTAAGCCCCGAAGCTGTGGCGGAGGCAGCGGAGACCTGACTCGGCCCCGAAGCTGTGGCGGAGGCAGCGGCAGCGGAGACCCGACTCGGCTCTGGAGCTGTGGCGGCGGCAGCGGCTGCAGCAGCGGCAGCGCCGGAAATTGCGATTTAAGAAAATAACGTCAAAAGTGATAGGAGCAGAATTAGGCCATTCGGCCCATCAAGTCTACCCAGTCATTCAATCGTGGCTGATCTATCTCTCACTCCTAACCTCATTATCCTGCCTTCTCCCCATAACACATTGCACCGGTTTAACTCGAAATATGAGGCAGTAACCCAACCACCCACCCACCCACCCACCCACCCACCCACCCACCCACCCACCCACCCACCCTTCCTTCCTTCCTTCCTTCCTTCCTTCCTTCCTTCCTTCCTTCCTTCCTTCCTTCCTTCCTTCCTTCCTTCCTTCCTTCCTTCCTTCCTTCCTTCCTTCCTTCCTTCCTTCCTTCCTTCCTTCCTTACTTCCTTCCTTCCTTCCTTCCTTCCTTCCTTCCTTCCTTCCTTCCTTCCTTCCTTCCTTCCTTCCTTCCTTCCTTCCTTCCTTCCTTCCTTCCTTCCTTCCTTCCTTCCTTCCTTCCTTCCTTCCTTCCTTCCTTCCTTCCTTCCTTCCTTCCTTCCTTCCTTCCTTCCTTCCTTCCTTCCTTCCTTCCTTCCTTCCTTCCTTCCTTCCTTCCTTCCTTCCTTCCTTCCTTCCTTCCTTCCTTCCTTCCTTCCTTCCTTCCTTCCTTCCTTCCTGCCTTCCTTCCTTCCTTCCTTCCTTCCTTCCTTCCTTCCTTCCTTCCTTCCTTCCTTCCTTCCTGCCTTCCTTCCTTCCTTCCCTGCCTTCCTTCCTTCCCTGCCTTCCTTCCTTCCCTGCCTTCCTTCCTTCCCTGCCTTCCTTCCTTCCCTGCCTTCCTTCCTTCCCTGCCTTCCTTCCTTCCCTGCCTTCCTTCCTTCCCTGCCTTCCTTCCTTCCCTGCCTTCCTTCCTTCCCTGCCTTCCTTCCTTCCCTGCCTTCCTTCCTTCCCTGCCTTCCTTCCTTCCTGCCTCCCCTGCCTCCCTCGGCTG
>NC_045985.1:21359456-21418890 GCF_010909765.2 Amblyraja radiata | reverse complement strand
CTCCCCCCTCCTCTCCCCGTCTTCCCCCTCCTGCCCACCGCCTCTCATCCTCCCCTCTCCCCATCATCTCCCCCTCCCGCTCCACCCTCTCCCTCTGTCCCCTCTCTCCCCCATCTGCCCAACCTTTCGCCCCCCCCCCCTCCACTTCACACCCCTCCACTTCCCCACCCCCTCCTTCCGCTCCACACACCTCTCCTCTCCCTCCCCCCACTTTCCTCTTCCCACTCCCTCCACGCCCGCTCCCTCTCTGCTGCCCCTGCCCCCAGCAGCAGGGGGGAGGTGGGGGGACAGGAGGCCGGGGAGAGGAGGCGGTGAGCAAGGGGTGAGGGGTATGAGAGGCAACTAGGAAGTAGGTGGAGTTAAACGTGTCGGGGGTGGTGGGTGAGTGTTAATAGGGAGTGAGGTGGGGAGAGTGGAGGGAATGGCGGGGGAATGGCGGGGGGTTGGGGTGAGGAGCGGCTCGGATGGGAGCGGGTGGGGAAGGAGTTGGGGAAAGGGCTGATGTTGGGAGGAGACGGGGGGAGACGGAGTGAGGCGGGGAGTGTGTGTTGGACGGTGTGTGAGAAGTAGTTTGGAGAGGGAGTTGGGGAAGGGGGGGTTGACAGTGTTGCGGGGGTAGATGGTGAGGTAGGGAGAAGGCGTTAGAGGGGGTGAGGAGATGGAGTTACGGGGGGGGGGGGCTTGAGGAGGGGAGAGGGAGTTGGGGGTAGGGAGTGGAAGGTGTGGGGAGAGGACAGCTGGAGCTCTGACGGTTCTGCTGTGCCTCTGACCCAGAGGCCGGGCAACCCCCGCGCTCTGTACCCCTTACCAAACCCACTCCTCTGCCTCCTCCTTTATTCCCTCCCCACTCTGCCCTATCCTTTGCCCCTTCCTCTGTCCCTTTCTCCGCTCCCCAGCCTCCCTCGTAAGCTCTTCCCCATCCCGCACCCTCTTCCCCCCTCCCCCCCACTGCCCCATCTTCTCACCCGCGCCCACCGCCCCCCCCCCACCCCCCCACCTCCGCTCTGCACGCACCGCTCCACCACCTCACCCGCTCCATTTACCTGCACCAATCCCTTGCCCCCCCCCCATTCCGTCCCCCTTTCCTTCATTCCCCCACAGCTCTGCACCCCCATCCTCATCTCCACCGGCCCCTCCTCCTCACCTTCTCTGGATGTGAAACCTGAAAGACTTGTGTGTGTTTTCCACATCCCGTACTACCCACAGGCTGCAGGACTTATTTAACGCACGAATGGACAACTGAAGCAGCAAATAAAGTTGCTGACAGCGCTGCGCAATCTCTAGTGCTGGTTGGGAGTCCTGCAACCAGCCGTCAGCAACCTGAACTCTCGGCCGTTGAGCCAAGGAGGATCACCTATGTCGCGGCACTTGGCTGTGTGGAACCCTCCAAAGACTGAGGAAGTGGGATTGGTGTAGGGAGAATCAGGAAAGGTCTGGGTGCAGTATTCTCAAAAGCCGCCGGAAAAGGGAGAGATTGTGGGGCGCGGACCGGGTAATAGGCGATGGGGAGCGTTGCCGGAGGAACAGCGGGTGGGATGTTTAAATACCTAGAGACTAACTAAAACACAGTGAGTGAGCTCCTCCCCCCCCCCCCCATTACAAGGCAACAACTGACCGATACGCTGCAGGCCCACGTGCCCAGTGAGGAGTATCACCAGGACTGAACGGCCCGGCACCAGGTATCAGTGGAACACCCATGACCCAAGTACCTTGGACCCAAGGACATCGTGTCCATCACTGTTGTATTGGGCGCTGTGGTTGTCGGGAAGGGCATGAGTGAATTATTGTTGGTTTACTGATGCTTGCCCGCTTGTGGTGTTCGGGGGGAATGTGGACACCTCGGCCTACATTCATGAATCTCCTGTTCCAAACTCGTTTCTCACCCTCAACTATAAATTCGCCCAACGGCTCAATATCTCAGCGTGTTGGGTGTGTACACGCACCCAGTACCACAGTGGGGACATCCCATTGTGGACAGTCCCCTTAAATCATAGCGAACAATTGTCCGCCTGGTCTTTTTGTAGCGAGACCAGGAGTGGTGCGGCTAAGAACTGCCAGCAAACCACCCTTGATTGCCAGTGTCACTGCATTGCCGGGTGTAACATTCCCCCATTCATCCACACTCGAGATTCCGCCTGACTTGTGCCAACGAGTCCAGAAATAGTCCCTGCCATTGTAACTTTGAGGGGAGATTGGGCCCTTCCCAGGGTAACAGTACCTGTACGACATACACCAGGGCGGCTCCCCAACACCCCGTTAATGGAACCTACTGGGTGTGTGGCCTGTGGGCCAACTCCTGGCTCCCGGGAATGCCCGGGGTGCACTACGGGACATGAGAGAGACCAACGTCCTGGACGGGCAGCTGTTACCTGGCGTATGTGGCACCCCACCTGAGACACTTGCCATCCTTACCCTCATACCCCCGGCAATGACGTGTGTAACGGGTTGTTACGGAGGCCGAGTGCTTCTGGGCTGTTGCATTTCCCTCCTATGATACTGTGAAGCTGGCACGGGAAATGGTTACATGGCTTCAGCCATGGAAAAAATAGCCAATGAGACGGCAGACATTGGGTAAAATAGGTCATCACAGAACTGTCAGCTGAAGTATTCGCACTGTAGCCCGACAGAACCGCATGCCCATAGATTTCACCCTGACTGAGAAGGCGGACACTTGTGGTTTGATCGGGCGTGAGAGCTGTACATATTCCAGGTGAATCCGGGAACATCATCAACCTCGTTGACCACATCCAGGAAGCCGCGCAGAAGATTAGAAGGGTCGGAGAACAGTACCACGACTACAACCTCCTGGGAGTCTGGTGGACAACAGTGGTGCACTGGGGACTGACCATTGGGACAATCCTGTTGGCCATAACATGACTGCGTCGTCTGTGTGGATTGGCATCACGACCGCGTGGACTTTACTACGGCCTGTGGGCCGGATGTAACGCGCCAACGCCTGCGGGCCGGATATGACGGTAACCAAACTGTTCCAGGGATGGAATGTTGTACAAGAATTTTGCCCGAACAGTCTGTGACCCAATAGCGTAGCCCGTAGCGCTGTGTTTAAAGCCCGTAGCGCTGTGTTTAAAGCCCGTAGCGCTGTGTTTAAAGCCCGTAGCGCTGTGTTTACAGCCCGTAGCGCTGTGTTTAAGGCCCATAACGCCGTGTTTAAAGCCCATGATGCAATGATTAAAGCCCATAGTGCAAAGTTTAAAGCCCATAGCGCTGTGTTTAAAGCCCGTAGCGCTGTGTTTACAGCCTGTAGCGCTGTGTTTAAAGCCCTTAGTGCAATGTTTAAAGCCCATAGCGCTGTGGCCATAGCGCTATATTTATACCCCAGAGCGCTGTGCAAGTAGCGCTATATGTGACAACCATAGCGCTGCCGCCGTAGAGCTTCGTTTAAAACCGCACTCGCAGAGCAGACGGCGCTCTGTTTGAACCTTTGCTCGCTATGTCTGTTTGAACCTTTGCTCGCGTGTCAATTCTGCAGCTGATAGCGCGGTATTATACGTTGCGCGCCAAGTTGACTGGTGATAGCAGTTTGTTTCCATCTCCCCATTTGGAAAAATAGTCTACGCCTTTAGTCCTATCCCAAAATGAATGACTCCACACTTTGCTACACTTTATTCACAGCCACTTGTCTGTCCTCTCTCCCAACCTGCGCGGATCCGTCTGCGGAGTCCCTGTTTTCTCTACACTACCTGTCCCATCCACCTATTTTCGTATCATCCGCAAACTTGGCCACGAAGCTTTCAATTTCCTCTTCCAAATCATTAATATACAGCGTCAAGTAGCGTCCCCAGTACCGACCCATGCGGAACTCCGCTGGTCACTAGCAGCCAACCAGATAATGTCCCCTTTATTGCCAATCTTTGCCTTCTGCCATCCAGCCAACCTGCTATCCATGCTAGTATCATCCCTTTGTTAACATGGGCTCTCATCTTCCACAGCAGCCTCACGCGAGGCAACGTATGAAAGGCTTTCTGAAAATATAGGTAAAAAACATCCATTGACTCTCTTTTGTCTGTCCTGCTGTTTTCTTCTTAAAAGTATTCCAGCAAATTTGTCACGCAAGACCTTTTCACAAATCTGACATCGGGTTATTTGATCATGAAGTTATAGCTACTCTGTAACTTCATCATTTATACTGGTCTCTAAAACCTTACTAACACTGAAGTCAGACTAAACGGCCGATATTTCCCACAATTCTGCTTTGCTACCTTCTTGTGCAGCGGCGTTATATTGACCAATTTCCCATCTGGACCACTCCTGGCGTAATTCTTGAAATATCACTGTTAACGCCTCCACTATTTCTAAAGCCACCTCTTACAGAACCTTAGGGTGCAGTCCATCTGGTCTAGGTTACCTATCCACCTTCAGCCCTATCAGCCTCCTTAGTCCCCACCCCCACTATTAATAGCAAGTCCACTAACTTCCACCTCCTGACTCTCTTGAATTTTAGGCACGTTTCAGGTGTTTTCCATTGTGAAGACTGAAAATATTATTCAACTATAACAGCCATTTCTTTATTCCCGATTATCACTTCTCCTGCATCAATTTCCAGCGGTCCAACGTCCACTCTTGCCTCTTTCTTACACTTTATTTAACTGAAGAAACGCTAGCTATCCTATTTTATATTATTGGCTAGCTTACATTCACATTTCATCTTTTCTCCCTGTGTTGCCTTTTCAGTTACCTTCTATCTATCTATATTTAAAACTGTGTGAGTGTGTGTGTGTGTGTGTGTGTGTGTGTGTGTGTGTGTGTGTGTGTGTGTGTGTGTGTGTGTGTGTGTGTGTGTGTGTGTGTGTGTGTGTGTGTGTGTGTGTGTGTGTGTGTGTGTGTGTGTGTGTGTGTGTGAGTGAGATTCGGCCTGTCTTGTGTGTGCCAGCCTTTGATTCGTTGCTACGCCAACACCAGACGCAGAAACGCCGAGATTTTCTCCATTTCGGTAGAGATTTCACTTTTCATTCCAAGTATCCACTCCTGAATAAATTTCGTCGTGTTTATGTACACATTTTTTAATAAAATCCCTCTCTCCCCCTCACTGACTCATTTTGTCGCCTCTTGCTGGCCACCGACCATAACGGCTGCTGGCGCCCGCCTCTCGCCTCAAAGACGCCATTTAAAAACAGCCGCACAGCGGAGTGCTGGAATCCTATGTTCGGGAACGGTTTGAGTTGGAGGACCACGTCTCCCGTGGGGGCTACGGGTAGGGAACGGGTGCGATGGGGGAGCAGACCCAACGGGTCTGCACTTGGTCTAGTACTTCTTTAAAAGCTACCCAATCCTCGGGCTTCCCGCTAATCATTGCTATGTTACACGCCTTCTCTTTTAGTTTTCTAATGCCCTTGACTCCCTTTGTCAGCCGCGGTCGCCTCTTTCCCCACCTAGAATCTTTCTTCTTCGTTGGAATTAAAAGATCCTGCAAGTTCCGGATTATTCCCAGAAATTCCTGCATTATGGTCCACCGTCATCCCTGCTATGGTTCCTTTCCAGTCAACATTGGCGAGCTCCTGCCTGATGCCTCTGGAGTCCCCTTTGCCCAGATCCAATACTGACATCCGATATCACCTACTTATCATGTTGTGGTCGCTACCTCCAATGGCTTCTTTACACGCTGTACCCTTATCGAATCCGGTTCATTACAAAACAATACATTCAGAGTTGTCTTTCCCCTGGTACGCTCAACTACAAGTTGTTCTATGAATCCATCTCGGAGGCACTCCACCAATGGCGCTGCACGAAGATCCCCTCTGAAGCTTTGTGCTGAAAACGCAATGTCGCAATCGGCGGGTTGAATTTGCCGGCTGCGGCCGGGACTCTATAACTCCGTTCCACACAGACCAGGCGGATGCATCACCATAGCTGTATTCCGAGGCCGAATTTGCGGGACTGTGTTTCTCTCCGCTGCGGCATCGGTTGGCCCTTCCGGACCATAAGACGACGGGTCGGGCATGTCCGGTTGCGGGATCGCCGTGCGCCGTGCGCTCCCAGACTACCGCTATTTCTGCAGATTCCTGGCAGCGGTACATTCACGTGGTCGGCCACCAGTTGATGAGTCGCGACCTGACCGGACGCTGCCGACCATTCGGGTGTCTCCAAAGACTATGCTGCACCTGGCGAGATTCTCTCCGACGCCTCGTGCTGAAAGCGCAATGTTGCAATCGGCGGGTCGAATCTTCCGCCTGCAGACAGGGCTCTGGAACTCCAGTCCGGCTAGAACGGGCGGATCCATCCCTTTAGACGACTTCCGAGTCAGAATCTGTATGTCGGCTCCGGGGCTGGACGTTCCGGTCCCCATCGACTCATCGCGACGCTCCGCGTCGGACAGCGGGATCGCCGTCCTCTGCCAGCCTAGCGCGATTTCTACAGATTACCGGAAGCGGAACACACACGAGTTCAGTCACCAGATGACGTGTCGCGAACCGAACATCGCGCCGCTGAATCTTCGGGTGTCTCCGAACCACGTGCTGGATCCGCCGAGCTCTTCTCCGTCGCCCCGTGCCGAAAATGTCGGAGAGAATCTCGCCGGGTGCAATTGGCACTCGCTAATTAAACCTTTCATTCGCTCCTTTCATTCATACCTTTCTCATAGTGTGTCAAAGTGTGAAACGTGCTCAATGGTCATATCAAACGACAACGGAATAAGGAGATTGTTACTTGCAGCAGCCTAACATGGCCAGAAACGAAATACACAAAACAATAGAAACAAATATTTAAAAATACAGTCACATATTACCTGAAACCCTAATGCAACGACAAAAAAACAGCTCTCAGTGCTTAGTGCAAACATAGAAAGTCCAGAAGACTTTCAAGCTGCTGTGGTTAGTGTTGTGAAGTGTGGCAGATAGTTGTTGGGAAGAAGCTATTCTAGAACCACGCGGTCACGATTTCATGCTCCAATCGTAGGATCGAATGAGAGCGCGGCCGGGATGACGTGGTCTTTCAAGTTTGCGGGTGTCTTTTCTGAGGCAGTACCTCCCAGAAATCTCCTCGATGGTGGGGGAAATTACATTTGTGATGCTGCGGACAGTGTCTGCCATTCTCTGTAAACTCCTTCGTTCCTGGGCGTTCAAGTTACGAAATGAGTTCGTAATGCAACACTTACCTCAATTACTCGAGGCAAGATGTGCAAATGATCAACTTTCCTTATCTCTTTGTCTCACGCCTTTTGTATTTTCATCTCTGGTCTTTGTTCAATCATCCGCCAATCAAAACCACAGAGAAACCTGCATCCACTTGTCACTTGCCCGGCTTTGGCGAGCCCCACGTCTCTCCCAGCTCTTCGCCCCCCGCAACGTCTCTCCCAGCTCTCCGGCCCCACCCGCCGCCCACGTCTCTCCCTGCTCATCGCCCACGTACTGCAACCAGTCTGAGTTGGGGTCCTGACCCGAAATATCGCATATTTATATTCCCCAGGGATGATCCTGGCTCTCGGAATTACTGCAACACCGTGTCTATGCGAAAAGTAATATCATTTACGAATCATTTGTTTCATAGTGAATATTCAAGCATAATCATTTTCCATCCCATCTGTCTGCAAATCAGAAGCTAACCTGTTGTAATGGACCATGGTGGCCGCCTGCAATTTCAGTGGCCAATGGTGCGATTTGCAAGAGCGCACATATTGTTGATTCTGACAATCAATGCTCAACCCACGATGACTAAAGGAATACATTTTGAGGATTTTCACGAAATAAGGAATATAGCACCAATTCAGATGTACACGAGTTGTCATTCTACAGCAAGGTCCATAGGCGTGAACAACACTTCCTATCTACAGTAGTGTAGTATTATGTCAAAGTCAAATACATATATACAACAACTTCACCGATTGGAATCAGAGTGGAGTCCTCACAAAATATCTTGAATAATGTGTAATAGTTATAATAGTATAATATAGGCTGCAAGGTTTGCTTTAAACTTTTATCTAGGTCATTTGCACAAATATGGGGTGAATTTCAAATACTTAAAAAATACCCTAAAAAGGCAAGCCCGCGCCAATTATAAAAATGCTACATGCAATGGCGTCGCCAGCCTATCACAAATTCTTGCTGTACTTCACACTTACGTCGATCTAAAAATAAACGGCCTCCTTGAGGTGTAAATAGTTTGTTTGGAATGAATCATACCCATGATGAGCTGCAGCCAATAGAGTTCAAGTTAACCTGTTTGTTTCAATGTTCCAGCTAATGGATGCAATCACATGATATTCAGGTGTCACCAGAAGCTTCATCAGGGTATAAATAAGGCATTATTTTGAGATCCAGGTAAATTAACGAGCGAAACAGAATCTCGTCTCTGAAAATATGGAGAGACCAGTAATTTTACAGATTGAAAGCATTTATTACCCGATTCTCGGAACAATTGGAGTACCTGGTAAGGTATTTAAAACCGGGTAAAATATTGTCTTACGAGCAAGTTTAATGTGAAACGTTTCCTCCGGCTACAATGTACGTGTCTGTTGAATTGAAGCATTGCCTTTCGGGGCATAAATGATCAGTTTCAAATTAACTCATATGTTTTCAAGTTGTGTTCAATTGATCAAAGTCAGATGATTTAAAGTTAGTTAAATTAATTTAAATAGACGTCCTGTTTCCTGAATGGCGAATTAATTTTAATGGCCATGAAGAATCTGCACATTCTGGCTTAAATCGAAAATAGACACAAAATGCTGGCGTAACTTTAACTTCTTCAAAGTTTAATATATAAGGCTTGTTTGGCGATTGGCCAACCACTCCCGAAATCAACCGGACGGCTGCTGTCTTCATACCTGTTACAATGCAAAGATTGGATGGTCTGTCGCCTCCGATAACTTTATAAGGCAACGTTGGTACTTTTATCTCGCTGTCTTCACCTACAATTCAAAGACTTCTCAAACCAGCAACGGAGATGTCTGATTGTCTGCATACAAAGCAGCTGAAACAAGGAGTCTGCCCCTAATCCAGGTGGCTGCACATCAAGATAATATCCAGACTACAAGACCACGTCGATATCAATATTCCTCCGTCAGTTTCGCCACCTCCAACGTGACCCCACCACTCGCCACAAGTTCCCATCTCCCCCCATATCTGCCTTCCGCAAAGACCGCTCCCTCCATAACTCCCTTGTCCATTCTTCCCTTCCCTCTCGTACCACCCCCTCCCCTGGCACTTTCCCTTGCAACCGCAAGAGATGCAACACTTGTCCCATTACCTCCCCCCTCGACTCCGTTCAAGGACCAAGCAGTCGTTCCAGGTGCGACAGAGGTGTACCTGCATCTCCTCCAACCTCATCTATTGCATCCGCTGCTCTAGATGTCAGCAGATCTATATCGGTGAGACCAAGCGGAGGTTGGGCGATCGTTTCGCCGAACACCTTCGCTCGGTCCGCAATAACCAAGCTGACCTCCCGGTGGCTCAGCACTTCAACTCCCCCTCCCACTCCGTCTCCGACCTCTCTGCCCTGGGTCGCATCCATGGCCACAGCGAGCAACACCGGAAATTGGAGGAACAGCACCTCATATTCCGCTTGGGCATTCTGCATCCTGGGGGCATGAACATCAAATTCTCCCAATTTTCTTAGTCCTTGCTGTCTCCTCCCCTTCCTCAGTCCTCCTGCTGTCTCCTCCCATCCACCAGCCTTCGGGCTCCTCCTCCTTTTCCCTTTCTTGTCCCGTCCCCCCCCCACCCGATCAGTCTGAAGAAGGGTTTCGACCCGAAACGTTGCATATTTCCTTCGCTCCATAGATGCTGCTGCACCCGCTGAGTTTCTCCAGCTTTTATGTGTACCTTCGACATCAATATTGTTCTTCGCTATTAACGAGATGGTAGGAAATGTCCTCCTCTGTCACAAACCGACGGATTTTGTCTTCCACCGAGAATAATGAGCGAGAAAGTCATTTTAATCGCAACATCCAGCCCAGTCCTGCGACGAGAATTCACTTTGTAGCACTTGAAGCCAAACCACAATTGCAGCTGAGATATATAGGCGTAATTTAGCAGATGATTATGTACCTCTACCGTTGCAGCACAAAGGAGGGAAACGGAGATGACGCAGATTACTATCAATAGATTCAAGTTGATGGAGTCGTTACATGTCCCCGGCTCGTTTACAGAGAGAAGATTTAATCATTTCCATTTACGATGGAGAAAGACTTAGAAACCAGAGAAATCATGGCGGGGCGGCGAAAATATGGACCATTATATTGTCCAATAGAACATAGAAAATAAAACATCGAAAAGCACAGATCATTAACAGGCCCTTCGATGTCTATGCAGAACATAATGCCATAATAAATTAATCTCCTCTGCCTGGTGTGTGCAATATTATGAAGGGCATACATTGTTTAAATAATGGTAAATTACTTCCTTAGCGAAGGTGACCTTCGACCAAAGGACACGGGTTTGAGTTAAAGGATGAAAGATTTAAAGGGAAAGAGGGAGAGAGAGAGAGTGAGAGAGAGAGAGAGAGAGAGAGAGAGAGAGAGAGAGAGAGAGAGAGAGAGAGAGAGAGAGAGAGAGAGAGAGAGAGAGAGAGAGAGAGAGAGAGAGAGAGAGATGGAGAGAGCTAGACGAGAGAGGAAGAGAGATGAGACGAGAGATGACGGAGGAGAGAGAGAGAGAGAGGGAGAGAGAGAGAGAGAGAGAGAGATGAGAGAGAGAGAGAGAGAGAGAGAGAGAGAGGAGAGAGAGATGAGAGAGAGAGAGAGAGAGAGAGAGAGAGAGAGAGAGAGAGAGAGAGAGAGAGAGAGAGAGATAAAGAGATAGAGCGAGGAGAGAGAGTGTGGGGGTGGGTTGAAGAATAATTATTTCACCCACTGCATGGTGGAAATCTGAAATACACTCGTTTCGGCGGAGAGAAGGGAAAGCAAATATTACTTGGTTAGAGAAATCAATATTCAATATTTAAGCTGTCTCAGCCAAATATGAGGCATTGTTCCTCCAATTTTCATTTTCGTTGTTCAAATATAACCCCGTATATCTGGCGCTTCAGCGCTGTAAGGTAGCAACTGTACCGTTGCGCCATCAACCTGCCCTATATTTAATTAGAATTTCTCTTTTGCAGCTAATTTGTTGGCAATTGTCATCCTTTTCCGTGGCAACTGTGGCCTCTCCAAATGCATCACCCGTTACCTGCTGGGAATGGCAGTCGCTGACCTGATGGTTCTTACATTTGATGTGATTTTATATGAGATTATTGATGCCTATTTTCCACATTCTTTCTTCAATCAAACCCCGGTTTGTAGAGTTATCCTGACCATGCTGTTTATTTCCATTGACTGTTCTGTGTGGCTCACTGTGGCTTTTACTTTCGATCGATTTGTTGCCATTTGTCATCAAATGTTACGAGCAAAATATTGCACTGAAAGGAATGCCACTGTGGCGATAGCTGTGGTGTTTTCTGCAAGTATTGTGGAAAACATTCCGTACTATTTCATATACGAACCTCGGGAGGTAGTTAATGGCGTTGAGTGGTCGTGCTATGTAAAATCAAGCTTCTACACATTACCCATTTGGGCCGCATTTCTGTGGCTGGAAACGATCCTGACTCCGTTTGCTCCCTATGTGTTGATCTTGCTGCTTAATTCCCTGACCATCAGACACATTATACTGGCTAACCGAGTGAGGAGCGGACTACGTGGAAACAACAGTAATGTGAAACACACTGACCCAGAGCTGGAGAACCGCAGAAAATCCATCGTGTTGCTGCTCGCCATATCTGGCAGCTTTATTCTCTTGTGGATGGTTAATTTGATATGTTTCATATGCGTGCAATTTACTGACACGCAGTTTTTGGAAGCAAGTTTCAATGACCCCTTCACCATTGCTGAGTTATCCGGGTACATGCTGAAGTTTTTGAGTTCTTGCACGAACACCTTTATTTATGCTGTATCCCAGAGAAAATTCAGAGACGAACTGAAAAACGTGATCAAATATCCTGTGACTCTTGTTGTCAAGGTAATCGACTTAAAGAAATGATCCACCAAACTATATTTCCAAATAACAAAAACAATGATTGTGAACAGAAATGAAGGGGAGTTAATGCATTAAAAGTGGTCTACAAATGTACCAACGATCTCTCAAGTTATGGAACCTCAAGATAACATACATAACCAAATGAAATAGCTTATGCTATTGAATGTTCTTTAAGGTTATTTGTTCACCTAAGTGGGTAGCAAGGATTTTTTAGACAATGGGCCAAATGAGTCAGAAAATTATGGAGTCACGAAAAAGGGCTCTTCGGCCCAATCGGACAATGCCGAACCAGGTACCCCATCTAACCCAGTCCCGTTTGGTCCGTATCCCCCTCAAGCGTTTCTGTCCGTGTACGTGCCCAAGCGTCTTTTAAAAGCTTTTTTATAATTTCTGCGTCAATCTCGCCTCTGGCAGCTCGTTGTTTGTTCCCACCGCCCTGTGTTGACAAACGTTGCCCCTCACATTCCCATTAAATACTTTCCATCTCGCCTTAAATCTAGAAACCTCTAATTATTGATCCCCCTACCCTGGGTAAAATATAACCCACCCTATCCTCTTCCCTCGTGGTTTTGTACACCTGTATACAATATCCCCTCCGACTCCTAGGCTAAATAAAGTCATGACCTACCCAACCTTTCCGTGTGACCCAGGTCCTCGCGTCCTAAAAACAACCTTGTGAATCGTTTCTGCCCTTTTTCATCATCATTATATCCTTTAATAGCAGGGTGATCCAAAGTGAACTCCAAACGCGACCTCAACAACGTCTTGTACAACTGTAACATAACATAACGTCCCGACTTATTTATTGTACGACCATGACTGGCGGGTCCCACTTGTAACAAATCCATTCTTTGAGTAAATAAGTTACCCCTCATGTTACCCCTAAACTTATGTCCGTTAATTCTCAAATTATGTCCTCTTGTCTGAAACTTCCCTACTCTCAATGGAAAAAGCTTATCCACGTCAACTCTGTCTATCCCTCTCATCATTTTAAAGACCTCTATTAAGTCCCCCTTAACCTTCTGCGCTCCACGGAATAAAGACCTAACTTGTTCAACCTTTCTCTGTAACTTAGTTGCTGAAACCCAGGCAACATTCTAGTAAATCTCCTCTGTACTCTCTCTATTTTGTTGGCAAAATAGAGAGATTGTGACTGGGCATTACTCTCGGCGACAACGTGTCCCTCCGCTCTGGGATGCATTAGTGAATGCGACGCCGGGTTGCAATGCAATGCACATTCATAGATATCCGAAACTTGCTGACATTTGAAATGTTTTCGACTGAGAAACACCGCTGCAGGTAGTACCGTCTAGGCCAAACTCCCACTGAATGTCTGCCGTCCTTTATGCTTCGTCGAAATAACTGTTGTCCTATAATAACAAACCGTGGAGGTTCCGGGCAAAATCAAGCGACATTTGACGTGTGGATATTTGGGACCCGTCAGGAGACGCCTGCGCAAGGAGAGAAATTAACCAGTACACAAACGCGCTATAAAATGTAGAAATCAGGAAGACTTCCATTTATCGGTGGCGTCTTCACATACTACGCTGATTTGCACCCTTCTCCATAGTAAGTAGAAGAGGTTTACCAGAATGCTGCCTGAATTAGAGGGTATTACCAACTAACTAGGAAGCAAACCCTTCTCCACTGGGTACGGTGTCATGACAAAGGATTCATCAATAATTCTGCGGAGTCCATGGGAGTGGGGGGAGGGTGCGCTATAATTATCATTGAAATTGAAAGTCTGTCAGTGTATTCCGCGTCATCTACTGAAAGGAAACTCTATATATGTGACTAATGGACATGATGGGGGAAAGTTCCTTCAAGGATTCTAAGGGAATGGGTTGTGAACTGAGAGAGGGGAATGTGAACAGTAGAGAACATGGACAGAAAGGAAAGAAGGGAAAGGTGAGGATGGAAGTCGGAGGGATCCCGGCGATCGGCCAGCAGGAGGACGGTGAAATAGTGGTTGGTAATTGCAAACATCGGCATGAATGAATCACAGCAATTGCCATTCCTGTTTGGGCCAACAATAAACCCGGAAATGTATCTCAAAGGTGAATTTCAAATACAATTAGAGGGTGTTAGATTCATGGAAAGGAAATATTAAAGGGGCACACGATATTCATAAACAGTTAATAATTCAACAAGGCGAGACAAAGGTCATGCTCAAGAATGGTGAAATATGACATATTTCATGTAACATGGAAACAGTTGCATGTAAATGGTTCTGTAGATACGCAGATCGGTAGGTGCATCAAACGAATGAGTCAAAGGAATGCATACTTCGATTCTGTTTTCAAAATGCAGGATATAAATAATCCAATAAATATTCGGTTCACTGATCAAGAAGGAGCTAAATGCAAACCGTATATGAATGGAGACATAGTTATTGGAAAGACAACTGAATCCCTATGGCCCGGCAGTCTGCGGCTTGATGCACTTGAAGAGATAGACCAAGAAATACTGGTTGCATTGGCGGTCTTTACAACAACATTGAGTCTCTGCAACAGTTTCAAATGGTTGGAAGATAAATAACGTAACCTAATTTCTGGAAGAATAGATGGACAACGGGCAGATTATGGATCGGATAGACTAACATCGACAGCGCAAAAAATGGTAGAAAACACATTGAAATAAGCCCTTATACGTGTCTCCTCGATAGGGCCTCACGCGTGTCTCCTCGGTTCCCGCAGCTCCGTCCTTGCACCCCTTCCCTCTAGTTGCCACAGGGATATAGTCCCCTTAATCCTTACCTTTCACCCCATCAGCCGGCGCTACAACACTTAACGAGCCGGCATTTTCGCCACCCCCAACTGGATCCCACCACTAGTCGCATCTTCCCGTCTCCACCCCTTTCCGCCTTCCACAGAGACCGTTCCATCCGCAACTCCCATGTTAACTCATTCCTAGCCACCCAAACCACCCAAACCACCCCCTCCCTATCTACCGTCCCATGCAACCGCAAAATATGCAATACCTGCCCCGATGCCTCCCCTCTCGACTCTGTCCAGGGACCCTGACAGTCCTTTCAGGTTAGGCAGAGGTTCACTTGCACCTCCTCCAAACTCATCTCCTGTATCCGTTTTGAAGGTGTGGTCTCTTACATACCCGCGACGCCAAATGTAGACTCGACGATCGTTTCTATGAACACATTCACTGAGTGCGCCTGGGCCCAACTTATCTCATGGTTGCCTAACACTTTAATTCCTGTTCCCATTCACAGATGATCTTTCTGTCCTGGGCTTCCCCCAATGTCAGACTTAGGCCAAAAGCAAATCGGAGGAACAGCGCCTCATATTTCGCTGGGCCAGATTACAACCCAATGGGAAGAATAATGATTTACTAACTGTAAAGGAGGAGGAGCCATCGTGGGGAACGGCTGCTAACCAGCAGCTGTCCGTTCAGTTCACTTTTTGTATTAGTTTTAGTGAATTTTGTCCTATGTTTGTTGGGGAATTTGACTTTTTTATGTGGGGGGAAGTGGGAAACTATTTTCTAGGTCCCTACCTGGTCGGCGAGGCAGCTTTTTTCCCGGGCTGCACCGTCGACCCGCGGGACTGTGGGGCTGGGTCGCCGCGCTGGAGCTCCGGTATGCTGAGACCGCCGTGATGAACACCGTCGAGCTGCGGGACTGTGGAGCGGCCAGCCGCGGGCGTCGGCGCCGACTTTAACATCGGGAGCCTCGGAGCACCAACCGACGCGGCCCTGTCGGCTTCGGAATGCCACGGACTCCGGTAGGGAATCGGCCGTACCAGCCGTCCCAGCCGCAGTGAGGACTCTCCCGACGCCGGAGCAACACCACCAGGCGAGAACGGCCAGGAACATCGGGCCTCCGTAGAGGCAACTGTGGAGGCCTCAATAGGCCTGACTGTGGGAGAGCTGGGGATGGGGACTGGACATTGTGCCTTTCCCCCACAGTGGTAACCATTGTGGGGGGATGTTTTTTTGTATGTAAATGATTATTTTATTCTGTGTCCAAGATGGCTGCCGGAAGGGAGAGTGGACGCTGGCGCGCTTTAGCTGCCGCTGCTCTCTCTTCATATTGTGTTTTTGATTTTTGTCTTTGGATTGGATTCTGTCTTTAATGTGTGTACTGGTGATGTCTTTACTATTTATTTCATTCCGCTTACATGTTTTTACTCTATTTTCTAAATTTTGTAAGGTGTCCTTGAGACTCTTGAAAGGCGCCCATAAATAAAATTTATTATTAATACTAACTACAAGAAACCCCTGCTTCCCCTCTCTCTCCGCACCCCCCCCCCCCCCACCCCCCTCATCCAAGTTTTGCTTCAAAGCCATCTTGTTGAGGCTCATTGTCTGTAACTCGCTTCCACATTGGCCACATATAACAATGGCCTGTTCCCTTTATCATTGTTACTATTTTCCATATCTTTCATTCATTTGTTCTATATTTCCCTATATCACTGTCCATATCTCTCGTTTCTATGTCCCCTGGCGCTCAGTCTGAAGAAGAGTCTCGACCCGAAAAGGCACCGATTCCTTTTCTGGAGAAATGATGTGTGTTTCGCTGAGTTGCTCCAGCTGATTTTGTCTGTCTTTGATTTAAACTTCCACAGTCCCTTCCTACACATTGAAATAAGTGATAGCCCAGAACTTCGAGAAGAGTGGTCGGGTCAAATAGAGTCAAAATGGACTCACGAGAGAAAAATCATGCTTGATAAATGCGATATATTTCATGCTTGAACCCAGCAGAAAGGGTGAAGGGAAACCTATGTTCGCGGTTTATTTAGACTGTCAAGAGCGTTCGATAACTTCCTGTATGCGATACTGAGCACCTGGAACTGAGAAAAGGACCTTGTTGGTAAGCGAATACAAAGTGTCGGTATGAACAATTTTCTTCCCTAGTTGCGTACAGGGAAAGGGGCGGTTGAATACGGGAACCCTAACTGTCACGAAATATATTCATTAAATTGATACAATCATTTCCTCGTCTGTACACAACACAACGTTGATTGATTGATTGATTGATTGATTGATTGATTGGTTGATTGATTGATTGATTGATTGATTGATTGATTGATTGATTGATTGATTGATTGATTGATTGATTGATTGATTGATTGATTGATTGATTGATTGATTGATTGATTGATTGATTGATTGATTGATTGATTGATTGATTGATTGCTTGCTTGATGGAATCAATGCCAACCATCGATCACCCGTTCGATAGACGATAGACAGTACATCGTCTATATATCTCCTTTGCCATTCCAAAGACCAATCTGAAGCAGGGTCTCGACCCGAAACGTCACTCATTCATTCTCCCAAGAGATGCTGCCTGTCCAGCTGAGTTACTTCACGTTTTTGTGTGTATCTTAAGTCACTTTAAAAACTTGCAGGAAAGAATTAAGTGAGGTGTAGATTTGATAGAATAAAGGAATCTCTAAATCACGTTCAGTATCATTCTGACAGCGGTTATTTCCTTCGCCGAGTCATTGAACTGTCTTAGAAAGAACATATTAGAAAAAATAATTTTAAACATGCATTCTAGGTGGAATTAAGATTCAGTGAAAGTTAGCCCTTCATAAATATGCGCATTTGCTCCATGAAACACCAAATATGAAACTATACATACAATTTTTATGTTCAGGAGCATTGTAGCTGCCATTGAAATAATTTCGATGTGAAAATAAACATCAATTATGTATCACGTGCTGGATAATTAGAAACACAATTAGTTTCTGCACATGCGTGCAGCTAATGCCAATTACGTTCGTGTAATTTGAGGATTCAGTCAGATATAATTTCGTCTTTAACATGAAAGTACGTCATTCGCCTGCCCTCGCACAATTGTGCTTCTCTCTAATTATGGGGCTGCCGGTAATATTACTGATCGAAAATATTTACTATCCCATTCTTGCGTTGGTCGGTGTTCCAGGTATGTCGCTTGTAATCTATTTATGTTTTATTTTTCCATGAAGTAAATTTGGAATCCATGAAGTAAATTTCTAACATTCAGTAACCACCTGGTGACAATATTACACGTTACGCTGCAACGATTTGATGTGAAGGTAGGGTGGATGCTCGGTACAACACTATGGTTGGATGGTGCAGTAGCCTGAGAACAGAGGGGACGAATGTGCCTTGAATTTGATCGTACGTGCTTTCAAGGTTTTCAATCTGCTGGTCGCGGCAGTGTAGGGACGAGGAATGACCCTCTTAAACGGCCCTTCATTATATTTGGTGCTCTCCCGAGGCAAAGTGTAGATGGGGTCGACACCGGGGAGTCTAGTGTGTGTACTAGAGTAGAATGCGTACCCAATTGCCTGCAATTATTTCGCCAACTGTCCAATAATCATTGAGTTATCAATATCACCTTTTTTTCAGCTAATTTGGCAGCAATCCTCATTCTCGGTCGCGGGAACTGCGGTCTCCCCAAATGTATCACTCGGTACCTGATGGCCATGGCGGTGGGCGACCTGATGGTCCTGATATTTGAAGTCATTCTGTATGAGATAGTAGATGGTTACTTTTCATATTCCTTCCTCAACCACACTTCAGTTTTAAAGTGATTCTGACTCTGCTGTTTGTTTCCGTTGACTGCTCTGTCTGGCTAACTGTGGCATTCACCTTTCATCGGTTCATAACTATTTGTCACCAAGTGTGGCAAACAAAATATTGCACTGAAAAAACTGAAGCGGTGGTAATAGGAGTGGTGTGCTTTCTAAGTCTTTTAGAAAATGTTCCATGTTATTTTATATATGAACCCAGAGAAGTGATTGAAAATGTAGCTTGGTCTTGCTATGTCAAGTCCAGTTTCTATATTTTACCTGTATGGATGGCGTTTTTGTGGTTGGAGACCGTCTTAACCCCATTTGCACCATTTGTTTTGATGTTGATGCTCAACTCCTTAACTATCAGACACATCCTACTGGCCAATAGAGTGCGGAGCGGTCTCCTCCGAAAGAAGCGCGACCAGAATCAGACTGATCCCGAAATGGAGAATCGAAGGAGATCGATAATTTTGTTGCTCGCCATATCTGGAAGTTTTATATTGTTCTGGGCGGTAAATCTAATATGCTACGTACAGGTTCAATTTACCGATACTCAATTTTTACAGGCCACTTACAGCGACCCTTTCACCATTGCGGAATTATCCGGCTATATGTTGAAATGCATGAGTTCTTGTACAAATACTTTTATATATGCAGTCTCTCAGAGGAAATTCAGGGAGGAATTGCAGAATGTGATCAAATGGCCACTGCTTCTTATGATGAATGTAGTTGACACCATGAAACAAAAAATGTGCTGGTTTTCACCGTAAGAAGACCAAGGGTGCTCATGCTGGCTTTATAGTAATTGGGTGAATAGAAGACTAAAACATGTCCTTATTCTGACCATGGTATCTGCGGCGGCCAAAACGGGTGCTATGGTGTCCAGTATTCATAGAAACATAGAAACATAGAAAATAGGTAAAGGAGGAGGCCATTCGGCCCTTCGAGCCAGCACCGCCATTCATTGTGATCATGGCTGATCGTCCCCTATCAATAACCCGTGCCTGCCTTCTCCCCATATCCCTTGACTCCACTAGCCCCTAGAGCTCTATCTAACTCTCGCTTAAATCCATCCAGTGACTTGGCCTCCACTGCCTTCTGTGGCAGGGAATTCCACAAATTCACAACTCTCTGGGTGAAAAAGTGTTTTCTCACCTCAGTTTTAAATGACCTCCCCTTTATTCTAAGACTGTGGCCCCTGGATCTGGACTCGCCCAACATTGCAGCCATTTTTCCCGCATCTAGCTTGTCCAGTCCTTTTATAATTTTATATGTTTCTATAAGCAGTAATATATGGATTATTTATTTGACTGGAAGTCTGTAGAATGCCTCCGGTATTTGTTTGTGGATATAAATTACTTGGATGTTTATGTAGATAATCTGATTAATCCCTTTGCAGACGAGTGTCATAGTTCGTGGGGTCTTAGAGAGGCAACATTGGCACATTGGATTCAGTTTCACAGAGTAATACAATTTGGAAACAAGTCCCTCGGCCCAAGTTACCCAGCATTGAAACTGAGCCTTCGGTCCGCCGAGTCCAGAACACACATCTCAACCATTCTATGTTATCACACTTACACTTCAATTGCCGGGCAATTTAGAGTGGCCAATTAACCCGAAGCCCACATGTCATTATGATCGCATTGCAAACCGGAGCACCAGGAGGTAACACACGCTGTCGCAGGGGGGACGTGCAAACAACACACAGCCACACAGCCAGGTCAGGATCGAACCCGGTGCTCTGGTCCTGCGAGGCAGCAGCTGCGCCACTGTACTGGTCTTAATTGTGCCTGCAACTGCCCATACAGTTGGAGAGAGTAGGGTAAAGGTAATCGGCATGCCTGCTTTCTTAAGTGAAACCATTGAGTATGAGTTCGACTATGTTACAGCTATGCGCAACGTTGGTAAACCAACATTTGGAATATTATGGAATATTATGCACAGTTCTGGTCGCAAAAGTAACATTGCGGGACCAATTGCGGGAGTTAGAGAATATGCATTAGGATACTCCCTGGAATAGAGGGCTACAATTATAACGACAAATTGGATGAGCTTATTTCGTTTCGCTGAAAAATGAATGTTGACGTCATAGAGGTGTGTAAACCTACAGGTCACATACACAGGATGATATTAATAATCTTTCTCGCAGCACAATGAAGTTTACCACTGGAACGCACAAGATATATCTATGGAGTGGCCAATTTAAATGAGATATGCGTGGATTTTCCCCCACAAAGACGGCAGCGTATATCTGCTACAGTCGGTATTGGAAACCGAAATAATTAAAATGGTTAAAACCCAGTTGGATAAGTTCTTAAAGAAAAACGTGTGGAACGTTATGGGTCTTATACGAGCTATTGGGATTTGGGATCGCTGCAGGGTTTCAATTCGTTTGGCAGGGGTCGTGATCCAATGCACGACTGGGGCAGGTGGGAGGCTGGTACAGTGATAGTAGGTGATGAAAGAATGTTGAGTGGACAGAACCGGCCGGAGCACGGCCGCGAGCGGGGAAGGGCTGTTGCATTGAATTACATGTATGTTAGTGCGATAAGCCGGATGAGCTCAGGGCGTGGATAGATGCGTGCGACTCGGATGTTACCAAAGTGGTACGTTTTGGGGGAGAGAGATGGGTTTAAAGAGGAGAATGCGTAGCTTCATTGAATAAGGAGAATGTCACGGCAGTCTTCCAGGATGACATTACTGGTGGTTCCTCCAGTGAGGCTCTATGGGTGGAGCTGAACAATACAAATGGGACAGTCACCTTGTATGCAGTGTACTACAGGCCCCAAATAGTCATCCGGACGTTGAATGCATATATGCATTGTAATTGCAGGCAGCTGCAAGACTACTAATGTTATCATTGCAGGGGATTTTAACCTTCCCGATGCTGACCGGTAATAGATGCAGTAAATGTACAATGTCGATCACCCAGAGTTGAGGAATAGCGATCCAGCAGAAATCGGGTGAGAGGTTACAGATTTAATAGCAACCTGTGTGGCACCTGTTTCCCCAAAAGATGGTGGTTACATGGGACGAGCTGCCGGAGGAGATACTTGAGGCATCTTCAACGGTGGGCGGCGCGACTCTCGTCAGCAGCGGCATCTGCAGTCCGTCTGCGTTTTTATTATTTTATGTCTATGTTTTTATGTAGTTTTTGTTATTTTTTGTTGGAGTATGTGTGTGGGGGGGGGGGGGGTGGGAGAGGGGGGAGGGGGTAACTTTTAAATCTCTCCCTGCACGGGAGACCCGACCTTTTCTTTGTCGGGTCTCCGTTGTCGTTGGGGCTGCAACGAGGAGCGGCCTCCAACAGGAAGACCGGGGGCTCTAGTGCCGACTACTCACCTCACCGTCGCGGAGCTGGCCGAGTCCAGAGCGGGTGGAGCTGTTGTGGACGCTGCTGCGGCCCGACCTCCGGAGATTCGGATGCTGCAACTGCGGGTCTGGCGGACGGCGGCACCGGGAGCCCGCGGGTCCCTGGAGGGAGACCGCTTTTCAGGGCTCCCGCAACGGCGACTTCTCCCGCCCGAGTTGCGGGGTTGAAGAGCTCCTGGAGCGGGGCCTTACACCATCGCCCCGCGCGGCTTGGAATGGCTGCGGGACTCTGCGAGCGCACGCCGGGGGCTCTAACAACAAGACCCGGTGCGTGACCTTGCATCACCCGGCGTGGCTTGAATGGCCGCGGGACAATCGCCATCGCCAGCCGGGGGCTTTGACTTTGACTCTGACATCGGGGGGGGAGAGTGCAGTGGAGAGATACGTTTTTTTGGCCTTCCATCACAGCAATGTGATGGATGTTTATGTAAATTATGTTGTGTCTTGGGTCTATTTGTTTGTAATGTATGGCTGCAGAAACGACATTTCGTTTGGACCTTAAGGGGTCCAAATGACAATAAATTGAATTGTATATTGTATAAAAGCTAAAATACATTTGGATAGATTACTGTATACGAAGGGTTTAGAAGGATATGGGCCAGGCGCGGGAACGTTGGACTAATGTAAATCGGTCATTTTGGCCGGCAGGGGTACGTTGGGACGAAGGGCCTGTTTCCGTCTGGATCTTATGTCGGTTTGGAAAATGCGGTGTGAAACGGACTGTTTCTGCGCTCTACTGTTCCATAATTCCATGACTCCAAATGATCATCGGCAAATTTCTAAGCAAAGAACATACTTGAGATGTTAAACATAGAACACGAAAAAACATGGTACAGGAAGAGGCCTTTCGGCCCACAATGCCATGATGGGAATCATGGCCCAGAATCTCATCTGTTTGCACATGCCCTGCAATTACTGCATGTGCATGAGACTTTCAAAAAAACTCTTAAACGCCACTATCGTATTTGCCTCAACTACCACATCTGCAAGCGCGTTCCAGGCACCCATCACTCTCTGTATAAAAAAACCTGCCTTACACTTCTCCTTTAAAGCTGACCATTTCACCTCAAAGCCATGTCTTCTAGTCTTTGACATTTCCACCTTATTTATGCCTCTCAAAATATTGTATCCTTTTATCGGGTCTTCCCTCTGTCTCCGACACTTCATGAAAACAATCCAAGGTTGTCCAACGTCTCCCTTGTGGCTAATACGCTCTAATCCAGGTAACATTTCGCATGTGTATCCTTTCCAAAGCCTCCGCATCCTTCTTGTATTGGGGCATCAGCGCTGCACGCTATACTTCAAATGCAGCCTAACCAAAGTATTTAAGCGGCATCGTGACTTTGTGATTCTGAAACTCACTGCCCCGACCAATAAAGGTCAGGTTTCCTTATCATTCTATCTGGTGGTTTTTGCCACTCTCGGGAGGCTATGGACATGAACACAAAGATCACTTTGTACATTCATCGTGTTAAAGGTCTTGCCATTTTTCCCTTGCATTCAACCTCCCAGAGTGTAACACCACAAATTCTAACGGATTAAATTCCATCTGCCATTTCTCCCCCCTTTTCTGTAGTTGATCTATCTCTCTATAGTTTGACGGTCTTTCTCACATTCTGCCATTCGACAATGTCCGTGTCGTTTGCAAACGGACGAACCAACTCATTCACATTTATGTCCAAGTCATTTAGATATACAACATGCAATACAATCTCAATAAATTAGAATAAGTGAGAAATACTCACGAGGTCAGGCAGTAACCAAGCGACAAAGGAGTTAACATTGAGGCTCTATAGGTTTGCATGGCGATGGGTCAGGCGCAGGCAAGTGGGAATAACTCGGATAGGCAACTTGATCGACATGGATGGGATGGGCTTGTCTCCATGCTGCATTGCTCACTAATTCAAATAGAGTCATTTAGAACTCGAATGGTAAGAGATGCAACAAAGGTCAAGACCCCATACAAGTGAGAAGGCATTACATGTCCACAAAGGCATCCAACATCAATACAGGAGTTCTATTATTAAGTAGAATGTTTACAAGAGAATGAAGTGGGTTATAAAAGTTAATTCAGCTTGAAGAATTGAAAGCAGCAAAGGCAAGACTGCAATGACCGCCAGAGGGCGCAATGTTTATGATATGAATCTCTGGCTGTCAACGCTGATACTGGAAGAAGATAACATTACAGATCGATATTCTTGTGATTATATTCACAAAATGAAGTGGGATGCAGCTTAAAGGTAGCTTTGAGTGGGAATAGAGAAGGGGAATGAACATTGAATAGAGAGGAGGCTGGGTGGTCATGGATAGGGCGTCATGCAAAACAATTCCCAGTTTACAGCCACCAATGCTGTGAACGTCTCACGTCGATAGGACTACGAATTAAATCTTGTCAGCGCATGGTTGAGCATTTATATCCCTCGAGCTTTGCTGTGATATTTGAGCTGAATCGTGAATCGCGATATAAGTCATGGGAACAGAATTAGGCCTTTCAGGCTTTCATTTTTCCGCCATTCCATCTCTCCGTCCGAACCCAATTCTCCAGCTATCTCCCCATAACCCCTAACACTCGTACTAATTTTGAAACCATCTATATCTGCCTTAATACTATCATTTGACAGCATCCACAGCCTTGCGTGGCAAATAATTCCACAGATTCATCATCCTCTGACTAACGAAATTCCTCCTCGTCTCTTACTAAAGGAACGTCCTTTAATTCTGAGACTATAACGTCTGGTCCTGCAATCTCCCGCTAATGGAAACATCAACTCGAGTCGACATCCACCCAATCCAAGCCTTTCCCTATTTGGTATGTCTCAATGAGTACAAGTCGAGTGCCGTCAAACGCTCATCATATGTCTCTGGGTTCACGCCTCATTTCTGGGATCATTCAACTAATTTCTGGGATCATTCCTTTAGTAAGATTTGTGACTATCGCCCATTCAGTGTAAATCGTGCAGATACATCATCAATAATTTATTATCCCATACTGATTGTAGATCAAGTATTTCGTTTTGATCCAGCATCGTCTGAGTATCGTGTACACATAGAGACAGCATTATTGTCAGGTCTTTATAATGTTGGTATAACACCGAAATGAATAGCCAAGAACAAGAGGAATAATAATAACCGGCCGTAAACTCTCCACCCTGGGCACTTCCCGGTTAAAATTAAAAACGTTTGGTACAATTCTCGAAATTCTCGAAATGAATAAACATTTTAAGAGCAAATCAAGTTAACACTTCGGTTAACTCACACTAAAAGGTAACTTTCATGGTTTGGGTTATATTGTCCAGAGGACATTGGTTATCTCGATGGACGAAACAACAGTGCTATAAGACTTAAAACAAATATCTGATCAGCTATTACAGCACCAGGATGGCAGTCAACATTAAGAGCCGAAGTGTGGAGGTAACGTGAATCGTGAAAAATCGTGTAGTCATAATATAAAGGCGAAATGTGTAGGAAGAAATTGCAGGTGCTGGTGTGATCCGAAGATAAACACAAACTGCTGGAGAAATTCAGCGGGAAAGGCAGCATTTCTGGAGAGGAGGAACGGGTGCGTTTCGGGTCGAAACCCTTCTTCAGACTAGAGTTAGGGGAAAGGGAACCGAGTGACATAGATGCTGATGTTGAGAGATATAAAACAAATAAATGAAAGAAATGCAAAAAAGTAACAAAGATAAAGGCCATTGTTAGCCGTTTGCTAGGTGAGAACGAGAAGCTGGTGCGACTTGGCTGAGGAGGGATGGGGAGCGAGGGAATGCAGAGGTTACTTTAAGTTAGATGAATCAAATATTCATACCCCTGAGTTGTAAGCTTCCCAAGCGAAATATGAGACACTGTTCCTCAAATTTGCGTTTAGCTTCACTCTGACAATGGAGCAGGCCTAGGACAGAAAGGTCATTATTGGAATAGAAATGGGAATTAAAGTGTTTGGCAATTGGGAAATCAGATAGGTCCAGGCGGACTGAGCGAAGGACTTCAGCGAAATGATCGCCCGGCCAATAGACAATAGACAACAGATAATCGGTGCAGGACTTTGCCATTCGGCCCTTCGAGCCAGCATCGCCATTCAATGTGATCCCGGTCTTATACACGGTCTTACCCATGTACAAGAGTCCACATCTTGAACAACGGATAAAGTGGATGAGGTTGGAGGAGGTGCAAATGAACCTCTGCCGAACCTGAAAGAAATGCCGGGGCCCCTGGACAGAGTCGAGGGAGGAGGATAGGGCCAAACTGGTGCTCAATGCCTGTTTCCTTTATCATCGTTACGTTTTTGCATATCTTTAATCCATTTGTTCTATATCTCTACATCACCGTCTAAACCTCTCGGTTCCTTTTCCCCATGACATATTCTCTGGAGCGCAGACGCTTAAGGGGGGACTTGATAGAGGTCTTTAAAATGATGAGAGGGATAGACATAGTTGATGTGGACCAGCTTTTCCCTTTGAGAATAGGCAAGATTCAAACAAGAGGACATGACTTCAGAATTAAGGGACAGAAGTTTAGGGGTAACATGAGGGGGAACTTCTTTACTCAGAGAGTGGTAGCGGTGTGGAATGAGCTTCCAGTGGAAGTGGTGGCGGCAGGTTCGTTGGTATCATTTAAAAATAAATTGGATAGGCATATGGATGAGAAGGGAATGGAGTGGTATGGTATGAGTGCAGGCAGGTGGGACTAAGGGAAAAAGTTGTTCGGCACGGACTTGTAGGGCCGAGATGGCCTGTTTACGTGCTGTAATTGTTTTATGGTTATATGGTTATATGACTGTAGTCGGAAGTGGGTGTTCACCCGAAACATCACCAATTGCTTCTCTTTTTCAATACGAATGTTGAACAGCTTATTGGCCCATGACAGCATGTGGTTCCATACTTGAAGATGCCGGGCACAATGCACGGCATTATCTGGACAAAGGCGCGGAACTGACAATATCCAATAAAGTAGAAACAAGTTCGGATGATTTTCGTATTCAGTCATTTGTCAATATGCTTTTCAAGTACTATATATCACTTCATTTACCTGATGAAAGGTATATTAATGTATTCAGACATCTAACGTTTTTGCCATCTATGGCGCAACGCAGCTCAGTTCAATCCGAAATTATGGTGCGTTTGAAACAAGTGTCCTGAGCCGAGACGTTCACTGTCCATTCCCTCCACTGATGTGGCCTGACCTGCTAGGTTTTATCAGATAATTTTTCAGAAAATGCTGTTATACAGTATTGATCATGTAATTTTATACGTGCATAGGATTATAATTAGGCCTCGCTTATAACACCGAGAAAGCTTCATGAAACATATGCAGTAACTCTCGGGTACAACAAATTAATACATTGAAATTATCTCCATGCAGTTTTATTCTAGGTTCAAATAAGAATCGAAAAGGATAGTAATTATTCAAAATATGTGCGCCTGTTCCATCATGATTCCGAATTCATTTTTCGTTCTATCAATAGTCTTGGCTCCCATCGTATTGCTGAACCAATGACTAAATGGGAATACATGGCTTGCAATAGGTCGTAGAGATTATTTTGCAGATATGATTCGGGATTACTTGTTAGCAAATGTCTCCAACTAATGGCAAACATTGTGCAATCGATATGAGGAACTGAAGGTTTTATCGTTATAAATAGGACATTATTTCGAAAACAAATGCATTAGCTCCCTTGACATTTAGCAAGCAACATCGCTCCCTCCTTGATATGGGACTGCCGGTAATCTTACAGGTCGAAAATATCTTCTACCCTATTCTGGCAATTGTTGGAGTTCCTGGTAAGATAAGTAAAATAAAGGAAATGTATTCCTTTCAGCGCTTTATATCGTGGCTTTTTTTGTGTGGCGTTTGCCCGTTCAATTTGCATAAATGATCAAACCGTTCAACATTTTTGCTAATATAGGTCGTAACTGTCGTTTAGCAGACAGCTCGATAAGCTATTTGATAGGCAAGTATTTGTATCAAATTGAGTTAGCTAGAGGTAACTAACTTGGTACCAAAGTATCTTCATGGTTGGATGCAGAGTGTGGTGGTGGAAGGTTGATTTTCAGACTGCAGACCTATGACTAGTGGTGTCCCTCTTGGGTCGGAGCTGGGCACATTGTTGTTTGACATCTATTTCAACGATATACACAAGGATGTATAAGGCATAACTAATACGTTTGCAAACGATACTAAACTAGGTGATGTGGTAGAAACCTTTCAAGCGTTACCGTGGGATACTGATTAACTGGGCAAGCGAGCTGAGGAAATAACATGTTTGAGGTTAAATCAGATAAGCGTGCGTTTTTGCATTTAGGGAAGTCAAAGCAAGGCAGGAGATTGACAATGAACGGACGTTTGCGTGGGGTGTTACAAAGCAGATGGTTCTATGAGTACAAGACCATGGTTCCCCGATAAGTACGTCACATCCCGAGAGAAGTGTTGAAAAGGCTTTTGGCGCGCTTACCATTATTAGGAAATTGAATATTGACGTTGGAACGTTATGCTGCAAATATACAAGACGTTGGGAAGGTCGCATTTGAAGTAATATATTCCATTTTGATCACTGTGGAAAGAGATACACTTCGTGTCGAACATTCTTCAGCAGAACAGTGAACCTGCTGAGGGCTACATCATCTTTCGGGGTTCTGTCCTGCTGGGAGTACACGGGATAGTTGTGAGTTTGAATTGTATAGGTAGTGCGATCAGCATTTATTTTTTGTCAGACTTTGCCTAATGATTAATCTTATGAGCTGTTTAATTAAAAAGGTTTGCGGGCGGGGAAACAAGCAATGTCTTCAACACAATTCATCCCGCGAGATTTCAACAATTAAGTTGCAACAGTCTATGAATCCTATGAATCGGTGATTTAAATTGACCTTTGACGGTTGTCCAATCTTCCCGTTTAAGGTCGAGTTTACAGTCGACTCTCAGGCATATGTTAATTTTATTTAAACATATAGGGTAATTATCTAATTAGCATAGCAGTGCCCGAACAGTAAACGATCACTTTCGGAAATGATTTAATTTGATACTTATGTGGTCCATGGCTGAACGAAACATATTCCAAGTGGTCAATAGAGATAAACAATAGTATTGTCGCAAGAATCAATTTCATTTCACGATCTGGTGGATTATTAAATAGTCCTAGTGTTATGCGGCCAGGCATCGTGCCACTTGCGTCTACGAAGTTGACTCGCTGATGATATAAAACAAACGTGGGTCTCGGACTGGATCGAACTGCAGGAAGTGCCGATGGATACAGTAATCCCAGTATATTTATGCATATGCGTCCACACCTATAGCGCTGCCTGTTGAACAATTGAACGGTTATATTGTGCAAATATTTCTAACAATCACTAACCGTATCGGCCGGTTGGCCGTTTACTCTATTCACAGTGAATTTGTCAAAATGGAGACACAAGGATATGGAATCTTGAGCCAAAACACAAAGTGTTGGAGGAACTCAGCGTGTCAGGCAGCATCCGTGGAGGGAATAGGCATACAGCGTTTCCGGTCTTAATATTTTGGTCAAATTAGTCTTAATTGTTTTCTGCATACCGAGGTTATTTGCAAAACCATTGTAAAGATTCATCTAGCAAAATTGGTTAATACTAAACTCGAGTTCCGATGGCATATTGTTACCTATTTGATAAATGTGTGTCCGGAGTGAGGAGAATTTAAACATTGTACAGATGATTGTACATTTGAAATAAAAACAGGAAAATATTGGTAATACACAACAGGTCAGCGGCGATAAGGGAATCTGTGTTAATATATCTGGTCCGGGGTAATATCTCTCGGAAATGAAAATTGAAGATAGACACAAAATGCCGGAATAACTCAGCGGGTCAGACAGCATCTCCGGAGAAAAGGAGTAGGGTCGTAACCCTTCTTATGACTGTATAAACATTGAATGCTGTTTCTTTTCTCATAGATGCTGTCGGGCATCTTGGGAGCTTCCAGCTTTTCCTGTTTTTATTTGTGGTGTTGTTATGAAAGGATGATGATTTTTTTTTAAACGTTCTACGTTCTGAATACACAGATATGGCGGAGTCGTGCGGTTTTCCTTCTAGATAAATCGGACGAAAAACACACAGTTGAAATATATCGAAAATACAATGTGCGGACTGAGTATGATGGCTAGAAGATACCTGAAGATTAAGGAATTTTTGTAGGCAGGAACTGCGAAAGTTGGTTTAAATCAAAGATAGACAAAAAATGTTGCCATAAAGAACACTTCAACAGGGCTAAATATAGACACAAAATACTGGCGTACCTCAGCGGAACAGGCAGAATCTCCGGAGAGTAGGAATGGATGAGTTTTCGGGTCGAGACCCTCCTTCTTCAAGTGGGCTAACTAGTTTTCAATGGGTGTGTGAACTCCGTAGCCGACTTAATTTACGAAATATCGTTGTTGCTCGGGTTAAGAATCAGTCTAGCAACCCGCTTGCGTGCATGGAATATTTTTGCAGTGGTGTATCGCTGGTGATCGATTTTCCAGGGTAGCTTTGACGGATTAATTGATGGCGCTTCGGTGTACTTGTGATGGGCTGTTGCCAGTATGATTTAGCTTCGTATATATTAGGATAAACTCTCACTTCGGGGGCGGAGAAGGCAAGTCTTACCAGTACCACGCTGACAAAATAAATCGTTTTTTAACTATTGGGAACAGAAATGCAACTTCAGTGAAGATGGAATTCAGTTTGTAATATTACTGGATATTAACAGGATTGTGATGGAGAGGAGGTCCAGTAACAGTGGAAAGATAAACCAGACAGAGATATTTCAACGTTTCCGTTTCAGTTTATTGTCACATGTACCGAGGAATAGAGCAAAGATCCTATAGCGAGTTTGGTACAGAGTACAGCTTTAGTTGCGTGCTAACCAGTCAGCAGAAAGACAATACATGATTACAATCGATGCATCTACAGTGTATATACATGGTAAGGGAATAACGTTCAGGGCAAGGTAAAGCCAGCAACGTCCGATCAAGGATAGTCCGAGGGTCACCAAAGAGGTAGGTAGTAGTTGAGCACTGCTCTCAAGTTGTGGTAGGATAATTCAATTGCCTGATAACAGCTGGGAAGAAACTGTCTGTAAATCTGGTGGTGTGCATTTTTACACTTCTATACCGTTTGCCTGATGGGAGAGGGGAGAAGAGGGAGTGGCCGGGGTGCGACTCGTCTTTGATTATACTGCTAGCCTTGTGGAGGCAGCGTGAGGTATAAATTGAGTCAATTAAAGGGGGGTTGGTTTGTGTGATGGTCTGGGCTATGTCCACAATTTGCTGCAATTTCTTACCGTCTTGGATGGAACTGTTTCCAAACCAAGCTGTGATGCATCCTGATCAAATGTTTTCTATGGCGCATCTGTAGTAGTTGATGACAGTTAGTGGACACTAACTTACTTTAATCTTTTATTTGTAGCAAATTTGCTGGCAATTGTCATTTTCTCCCGTGGAAATTGCGGACTCTCGAAATGCATCACTCGTTACCTGGTGGGCATGGCTGTGGGCGATTTCATGGTCCTGATAACTGAAGTGATCCTCTATGAGATTGTCAACGGCTACTTCCCATTCTCGATATTCAACCACACCACATTCTGCAGATGGAACCTTGTGGTCCACTTTATTTCCATCGACTGCTCGGTTTGGTTAACTGTGGCCTTCACCTTTGATCGGTTCACTGCTATATGTCATCAGTCCTTGCGGACCAAGTATTGTACTGAAAAGACGGCAGCTATGGTGATACTGGTGATGTGTTCCTTAAGCCTTTTGCAGAATGCTCCATTCTACTTTATATACGAACCGCGAGAAATAATTGACAATATAGAGTGGTCGTGCTATGTAAAGTCCACTTTTTATACATTACCCATCTGGGTTGTACTCTTGTGGATGGAAACCGTGTTCACAACTTTTTTCCCATTTGTGTTAATTTTGCTGCTCAACTCATTAACTATCAGGCACATTATCCTGGCAAATAGAGTGAGGAGCGGACTCCGGGCAAACAAACAAGCTGAGAAGCACACTGATGCCGAGATGGAGAACCGAAGGAAATCAATAATTTTGCTTCTCGCTATTTCTGGCAGCTTTATTTTGTTGTGGATGGTTATTTTTATATATTACATATATGTGCAATTTACTGACACACAGTTTTTGGAAGCAAGTTATAACGACCCACTCACCATAATGGAACAAACTGGATATATGTTGCGGTGTTTGAGTTGTTGCACAAACACTATTATTTATGCAGTGTCCCAGAAGAAATTTAGAGAGGAAGTAAAGAACATGGTTAAAGCTCCTTTCATTCTCATTACTAATGCAATCAAATAGGTTCGACACAAAACCTGGGGTTATTCAGTGGGACAGGCAATATATCTGTGGAGAAGAATGGGTAACGTTTTGGGTCGAGACCCTTCTTTGACTGGCTACATAAAATGTATTACTTTATCGAAAATTGACATGACTAACATTCTGCTGGAGAAACTCAGCGGGACAAGCAGCATCACTGGATAAAAGGAATGTGTCTAGACCTGAAGGGTCACCCATTCCTTCTGTCCAGAGATGCTGCCTGTCCCGCTGAATTACGCCAGCATTTTGTGTCTAGCTTCGGTGTAAACCAGCATCTGCAGTTCCTTCCTACACATGAATAACTTCCTTTTTGTCCACGTGGAAGTTATCCCAGTAGCTGTGTACATGGTAGCAATGTTACAAAATTTTGAGTTTTTAAAAATCAAGTCTGCAATTTATCACATCAGATAAAGCATAAAAAGAAGTTTAATTTGACACCTAATTCACTTTCACATCTCAAGTATTTAAAAAGTTATGGCCATTTTCATACTCGGAAATTAGGATCTTGTTCCCTATTGATTTTCTATGGACATAACAAAAAAGCTGTGATCGTGGACAGTCAAAAGCCCATAACCTTCTTAAAAATTAAGTGAAATGAATGAAATGTTCAGTTATCATAGATTGAAGCATTCTGAAACAAATATGGCGACAGATGGCACAATAGGCTAAGTGTTCGGCTGGCAACAGGAAGGTAGCTGGTTCGAATCCCGCTTGGAGTGCATACTGTCGTTGTGTCCTTGGGCAAGACACTTCGCTCACCTTTGCCTGTGTGTGTCCTTGGGCAAGACACTTCACCCACCTTTGCCTGTCTGTATGGAAGTAATTGTGTGAAGCACTTTGGGGTCAATGCAAGTTGACTAAAAATGTGCTATATAAATAAAGACATTATTATTATTATTATAAAATAATCTTACTTGGATGACCTGAAATTAAAGCATATAATTAGTTAGTTACCCAATTATAGCTAATTTCAAACTTCAATTACTAGATCTAAACATCTATCCATTTCTTAATAAATGATTAACATTTTTAAATAGCCTAAGTGTCCAAATAATATTCACAAATAATTCACAATAAAACATGATTTTTAAATCTCATTTACATTACTTTATAGGCCAAATGGAAGGAATGTTGTGTTCAATTGCTGTAAATTAAAGTCTATTTAAATCAGCTTTCTAGTGGGATCCTGTGAACGCGCTGGTTTAGAACGTTCACATTGCGGTAGATTTGTGCCCTCAAATGCCCAGAAAAATACTGCGGGATATAATGGGCCCAAAATTAGCTTCTCGCAACATTAAACTTTGTATAAAGGGATCTTAAGAAGCCATTTTTAATGTAAAAATATACAGCCTACCTTCTGTTGTCCCCTGTATGAGATCCGGCAGGTTGCCGGTGGTCGCGGGTTTAGAGGTTAATGTTTAAACTACTATAACAATTAGATAAAGCCCTTAAAAGTAATAATAGCTAAAGCGACGGAATCTTCCAGCGATCTTTCGTTAATAATTAACTAGGCTGAACATCCTCGATTTGAACAGCCTAGGGAAAACCGCGTTTTAAACCCGCCATCCTCTAAACGGCGCCAAAATCGCGCACACCCGCAGCGACAGATTTTCAGCGACGCTTCAGGTACGTTTTGCAACATACCTATACATGGCACATATGTTATCATATGTTATCATATCAACACATGGTTTGACCCACTAAAGAACAACTGTGCTAATAAAAGATAGAATATAGAACAGTACAGTATAGGAACATTCCCTTCGGCCTATGACTTCACAGCTGAACACGACATCAAGTTAAACTAATCTACCTGCGCATAACCCATGTTTCTTCCATTCACTGTACATCTATGCCCTATTCAAACGTCCCTCAAACACCACTATAATATGTGGTCACATCACTATCCACAATCAGCACGTTCCAGGCACTCACCAATCTCAGTGGAAAAATAACACATCTATTTTTCATTGATGCCCCTCTCACCTTAAAAGCCAGTCCTCTAATTTTTGACATATCCATGTCAAAGTTGAAACGATTAAGAAATATACAATTAATGATGGAAATCAATTATGCTGGGATGTGGGAAGGAAGATTGGGTTAGTTCCTGACCTGCATATGTTGTGAGTCTGTTGTTATCTAACATGTTAAGATTAAACGAGAACTTACCAGTTTGAAGTTTGATCTTTATTTTATGAGGCGTTACGTTGAGCGATTACGTGAAGCAGAACCCCGCCAGTCCGCATTAATCTTCAAAGCAGCGGCGTGAAATCACAGATAACAGTCATTGAAGTAACATAGTAAGATTAGAAACCTAGAAACTGCCAGATGACCTTTGTGATATGAGGGCTGGGAGCGGTGAGCACGTAATCGCTCATCGTAACTCCTCATAAAATAAAGATCAAACTTTAATCTTACTATTTTACTTCGGAGTCACGTGAGTGATTCCGTGAAGACTTCAAAGCTCTGTGATTTCATGCCGTGGATACGAATCCATGCGACACACTGCCTTGGTTGACAAAGGATGGGTAATAACAAATAAAGCATTCCAACATAATACAGACTTAACCAGGCTGATGCTTTATTCAACAAAAGGAAAAAATAATAGCGACCCCTCAATCTTAGGGCGATGCTACAAAACAGAATTTAGAGTCGAGCGCCCGGTGAGGCAAGAGGTTTGTGATAGAACCTCTCAAACGTCAATTCACTGGACCATCCTGCGACCGCGAGGATTTGGTCGAGAGGGACGTCTTGTGCCCTCGCTGCTGACGTTGAAGCCGCCCTGGTAGAGTGCGATTTAAACACATCAGTGTCCACTCCAGCACAAACAGAACCTGTTTTAACCACGTAGAGATGGTCTGTACTGACACTTTGTTATGAGGCTTTTTCTGACTGACGAATACTGCCAATGCGGAGCCTCTGAGGCTCTTGGTGACCTTGATGTACTGCTGTAAGTGTGTGACTACACAGAGGCGAAGGTTTATGGGGTATGCCATAAAATTAAGTTTCAGCCCTGACGTCCCTGTCCTGCTCTGCTTAAGTAAATCATAAACATAAAAAGTGATGTTATTTACAGACGAATCCATCCTGTCCAGTCGAAGCTTATGCAAGGTATGGACGCGTTGCGCTGAAATCAGCGCCATGAGGATGACCACCTTGAGAGTCAGTCTGGCCAATGACAGAGATGTTGCTGGAGCCCATTGGCGAAGCAGCTCGAAAACCACGCTCACATCCCAAATTTCCGTGAATCTGGGCCTGGGGGGATTGCAGTTAAAAGTACCCCCCATGAATCGCGATATTAGAGGGTGAGACCCAACAGAGTGTTATCCCACTCCTTGGCACAGGTGGGCTGACAAGGCACTCCTGGCATTATTGATGGGACTGTAGTTTAGTCGCTCATCAAAATATAATGTGGAAAGAAATTCCAACACATCAGGCACGCTTGCCGTGTGATATGAAGTGTTCGACTGCAAGCAGAACATCTTCCATTTCATCATATGAGAAATATATTGTTTTTCAGTACTATTCCTCAAGGCTGCAGTAATCACATCCACCGTACTACCTGATAGTCCTAGCACCAAGAAAGGTCTCCTCAGAATCTGCAAACCAACAGATTAATGCGGTCATGTAGTGGATGATTTTACCCAGTTACAGGATGAACCAGCAGGCTACTGCTTTGGGGTGACCATAAAAGGCTGTATTTTTAGTCTTAGAATTAGTTGGAAACATGGTTGTGTAGGCCAGTCGGGAACTACCAAAATACCTGAGGCAGAGTCCTGCTCGATCTTAAGCAAGCGCATTCCACCCCAGTATAGCGAGAATGCATCTTCCGCTACCGCCCCTGGGTCTGGATCCCATGAAGCATACTTTGATAACTGGTGATTCAATCTGGATGCAAACAAATCAATGTCTGGTAAGCCATACTGAGTGACAATCTCTTTGAATATTTCACGATTCAACATCCATTCTGTGTTGTCATTGAACTTTCGTGACCTGGTGTCTGTCACCATGTTAAATCTACCTGGTAAGTAGATAGCTGAAATTCAGATGTTTCTTGCAATACATCATTGCCAAATAATGTTAGCCAACTTATCACATGATGCCGATTTGATTCCACCCATGTGATTAATATATGCTACTGCTGTAGTATTGTCGATCTGAAGCTGCACATGCAAATCATGCATATTAGTACAATACGCTTATAAGCCATAGAGTGCTCCTAATAACTCTAAATAATTAATGCGATGTGATTGAAGAAGTAATGCCTCATGCATATTCCATCTGCCACCACAGCTGGAGATGGCATCAGTAGCTCCCCATCCAAGAGCACTAACATCAGTTTGTAAAATAACTGAATGTCTGTCAGTCCGGATTTTCCCGGTGCAAAGCCAAATATTTGCTATCCACCATTGTAACTCAGCAACAGCTTCAGCTGGAATCCGCATAGGTCTATAAAAATGCACTGCGTGGCTTTTCAGTGCGTGCTCCTTTGCACGTTGTAAATTTTAATAATGCAGAGATCCAAACTGTGCGGCTGGAAAAGCAGCCACTAATTTACCACTTACACTAGCAACCTGCCGAATAGAAGTTTGTTGCTCATCAACGAGCTTGCTACAGGCTTCGAGTAACTATGACCTCTTGCCTGGAGGCAGAGACACAGACATGTGAGTTGAAAATTATGGTGAACCCCAAATAATCAATGACTCTGGATGGGATCAATTTCGATTTAACTGGATGGATGAGAAACCCCAAACTCTCAAACATGCGTTTGGTAGCTGAAACAGATAATTCAGCTGATTTCTGAGTCTTGCCTACGATTAGGATATCATCCAAATAGGCCATTGCAATCAGATTCTGAGCCCGCAGTAGGCCCAACACTGGTTTTAACAATTTTGTAAATATCCTAGGAGCCGACGTTAAAACATCAGACAATGTTTTAAACTGCCACTATGGCTTCATCTAGCTAAATCTGAAATATCTCCGATGATTCGGATGAATGGGTACCGAATAGTATGCATCTGTGAGGTCTAAGCATGCCATGCAGCATCCTTTAGAAACCAGCTGCTTGGCAGTAAGAACAGTTTCCATTTTGAAATGTTTATACTGCACATAGGAGTTAAGCCGAGTTAGATCAAGAATGATTCGACATCCACCATCCTTCTTTTGTCTAGGAAATATATTAGAGACAAATTGGTGAGATTGATGAAAAGATTTCTCAATTACCCCTTTTTTAGCTAGTGTTTCAATCTCAGTTTGTACCTCTAAGGACTCTTGTTGTGAAAAAGACAACGTCCGGCTAGGTGTATGCTGTGTAGGTAGGCATAGTTTAAAAATGAATTTAATCCGGAAACTTAGTATACTGTGCAGTATAAACGAGTCTGATGTTATACGACACCACCAATTGAAAAACGAACGTAATCTCCCACCAGGTTGTACACGAAGGCGTCCGGAGTGGACCCGGCAGCGTTAGTGGAGAGGCCGGTGTGGCGGTCGATGGACAAGGACAGACAAGTGGAATTGAGGACACCGCTGCCGAGGGAAGGAATAAAGGAGGACATGGCGTGGGGGACGGGCATTTGTAACTTTGAAGCGCCCTTTATGGGCAACTATATCCATGCCTTGTGTGTGCAAGAAAGAATTTCACTGAGACTTGTCACATGTGACAATAAAGTATTCATTTCAATTCAATCCAATCAACAGCCACCTCTCATAATCTATTGATAACAGGCATTTTGTTACAAGATGCCATTCTCTGGATATGCGTAGGTTATGATAACAGACAGACATACAGACAGACAGACAGACAGACAGACAGACAGACAGACAGACAGACAGACAGACAGACAGACAGACAGACAGACAGACAGACAGACAGACAGACAGACGGACAGACGGACAGACGCACAGACGATAGAAGATAGAAAGATAGATAGATAGATAGATAGATAGATAGATAGATAGATAGATAGATAGATAGATAGATAGATAGATAGATAGATAGATAGATAGATAGATAGATAGATAGATAGAAAGATAGATAGGTAGAAAGAATAGATAGATAGATAGATAGATAGATAGATAGATAGATAGATAGATAGATAGATCGTCAAGTCAAGTTTATTTGTCACATACACATACGAGATGTGCAGTGAAATGAAAGTGGCAATGCTCGCGGACTTTTGTGCAAAAAGACAAACAACCCAACAACCAAACAAACTATAAACACAATCATAACACACATATTCTTTACATAATAAATAATGGAAGGAAAAACGTTCAGTAGAGTTAATCCCTGGTGAGAAGGACGTTTACAGTCCGAATGGCCTCTGGGAAGAAACTCCTTCTCAACCTTTCCGTTCTCACCGCATGGCAACGGAGGCGTTTGCCTGACCGTAGCAGCTGGAACAGTCCGTTGCAGGGATGGAAGGGGTCTCTCGTGATATTGTTGGCGCTGGAGTTGCACCTGCTGATGTATAGTTCCTGCAGGGGGGTGAGTGACGTTCCCATAGTGCATTCGGCCGAACGCACTACTCTCTGCAGAGCATTCATAGCAAAAGGATTTGAGTATAGGAGCAGGGAGGTTCTACTGCAGTTGTACATGGTCTTGGTGAGACCACACCTGGAGTATTGCGTACAGTTTTGGTCTCCAAATCTGAGGAAGGACATTATTGCCATAGAGGGAGTGCAGAGAAGGTTCACCAGACTGATTCCTGGGATGTCGGGACTGTCTTATGAAGAAAGACTGGATATACTTGGTTTATACTCTCTAGAATTTAGGAGATTGAGAGGGGATCTTATAGAAACTTACAAAATTCTTAAGGGGTTGGACAAGCTAGATGCAGGAAGATTGCTCCCGATGTTGGGGAAGTCCAGGACAAGGGGTCACAGCTTAAGGATAAGGGGGAAATCCTTTAAAACCGAGATGAGAAGAACTTTTTTCACACAGAGAGTGGGGAATCTCTGGAACTCCCTGCCACAGAGGGTAGTCGAGGTCAGTTCATTGGCTATATTTAAGAGGGAGTTAGATGTGGCCCTTGTGGCTAAGGGGATCAGAGGGTATGGAGAGAAGGCAGGTACGGGATACTGATTTGGATGATCAGCCATGATCATATTGAATGGCGGTGCAGGCTCGAAGGGCCGAATGGCCTACTCCTGCACCTAATTTCTATGTTTCTATGTTTCTATTCTTGTCCTTGGCAGAGCAATTCCCAAACCAGATGGTAATGTTCCCGGACAAGATGCTTTCCACCGCCGCTGCGTAGAAGCACTGGAGGATCCTCGGAGACACTCTGAATTTCCTCAATTGCCTGAGGTGGTAAAGGCGCTGCCTTGCCTTACTCACGAGTGCTGAGGCGTGTGATGCCCATGTCATATCCTAGATGTGGACTCCCAGATATTTAAAACAGTTCACCCTATCCACAGGATCCCCATTTATCCTCAATGGAGTGTACGTTCTCGAATGATGTGCCCTCCTAAAGTCCATGATCAGCTCCTTCGTTTTTTTGATGTTCAATAGTTATCCTGTTATCCTGGCACCAGAGTGCTAGATCAGCCACCTCCACCCGGTAGGCCTTCTCGTCGTTGTCTGAGATCAGGCCCACCACCACAGTGTCATCAGCAAACGTAATTATTGAGTTGGAGCTGAACCTAGCCACACAGTCATGTGTGTACAGGGAGTACAATAGGGGGCTGAGGACGCAACCCTGGGGCGATCCTGTGCTCAGGGTGAGGGACTTCGATGTATTTCCTTCCATCTTGACTACCTGGGGCCTGGCGGTGAGAAAGTCCATGACCCAGGCACACAGGGAGGTGTTGAGTCCCAATTCCATTAGCTTCCCGGCCAGTCTGGTGGGGACTATCGTGTTGAAGGCTGAACTGTACTCTATGAACAGCATCCACACGCAGACCCCCTTCTGGCTGTCCAGATGGGAGAGAGCGGTGTGCAAGACCTGGGAGACCGCATCGTCCGTAGATCTGTTCGGACGGTATGCGAACTGCAACGGGTCCATGTTCCGAGGGAGGAAGGCGCAGATGTGTTTCTTCACCAGCCTCTCAAAGCATTTCATGACTACCGAGGTAAGGGCCTGGGGAGGCATTTTTTGGTACCGGTACAATGATGGATTTTTTGAAGCAGGCAGGGACCACGGACTTGTACAGGGATAGGTTGAATAATGTAATGAGCACTGGAGCTAGCTGCGTAGCAGAGGACTTGAGTACTCGCCCCGAGATGCCATCGGGGCCTGCAGCTTTTCTCGTGTTCACCCGTGTCAGAGCCCTCCTCACGTCGTGCTCGGACAGCGAGAATGTGTGCACATTCCTCCCTTCAGCTTCGGTAGCCAGCCCGCTGGCGGTATTGTCGATAGTCGGCAGACCTGGGGTGGTGTTGCCCCTCTCGAAACGAGCGTAAAAGGAGTTCAGGTCATCAGCTAGGGAGGTGCCGGCATTTGCGGATGAGGGAGGGGTGCTCCGGTAGCTGGTTACAATCCGTAGCCCCTGCCACAGGCTTCTGGTGGCCTGCTGCTCCATCTGTAACTCCATCTTGTCTCTGTACCTCCTCTTTGCGTCCTTCACCGCCCTTCGCAGTCGGTAGGACTCTGCCTTGTAGACGTCCATGCTTCCTGATGCCAGGCCCGAGTTGTAGGCAGCAGTGCGAGCATTCAGGGCCACACGAACAGACCTGTCTACCCAGGGTTTTTGGTTCGGAAAGGTGCTTACCCTTACCGTGGGGACGATCTTGTCGGTTACTGTTGCGATGAAGTCCGTGACTGCTTCCGCGAACTCACTGACGTCACTGGAACTTGCTTCGAACATATTACAGTCGACATCACTTAGTGCATCTTGCAGCATGGCATCTGACTGGTCGCACCACCGCTTTACGTCACTCGTCTCTACCGCTTCCCGAACTATCCTCTGTTTATACTCCGGCAACAGGAAAATGGCAGCGTGGTCCGATTTTCCTAGAGGAGGGAGTGAAACGGCCTTATAGCCTTTCCTGAACGGTGTGTAGCAGTGGTCCAATGTTCCCTTCCCCCTGGTGGCACAGGTGTTGTGTTGGTAGAAGTTCGGCATGACCTTCTTGAGATTTGATTTATTAAAATCTCCAGCCACCATCATAGCCGCATCCGGGTACTTGTTTTGATGTCGACATAACACATCGTGTAGGGCCGATAGTACCATGTCAGTGTCCGCCTGCGGGGGGATGTAGACGGCTGTGACGATCACTGACCCGAACTCCCGGGGAAGGTAGAATGGGCGGCATGAGATCGTCAGGTGCTCCAGGTCCGTCGAGCTGAAACGGGAAAGCATCTTGATATTTCCAGGGTTGCACCAGTTGTTATTGGTCATGAAGCAGACTCCTCCACCCTTGGATTTCCCAGATGCTTCTGTTCTGTCAGCACGGTGGACAGTGAAGGACTCGGTTGGGCAGATTACCTGATCCGGAATCAGTGAGGTCAGCCATGTTTCAGTCAGGCAGAGGATGTTGCAGTCCCTTATGTCCCGCTGGAATCTGACCTTCGCCCTGAGGTCATCCAGCTTGTTTTCCAGGGACTGGACATTCGCCAGAAGAATGGTGGGCAGAGGTGGACGAAAGGCGTGGGCTTTCAGCCCATTCCGAATCCCCTCCCACCCCCGCTTCCCTCGATGTTTTCTCCGGGTTTTCCTTGCAGCCGAACTCCAATTGTTGTTGCAGCAGCTTCTGTTGATCTCTGCTGGCCATGCTGGTTCAGTGAGCACAGAGTTTAAAAAGTCTCCGTTTGCCCTGGTGTTTAGATTTAAGAGGGTTTCCCTGTCATACGTTGTTAGTACTAGGAAGTTAGAAATTAGAAATAAGTTACAAATGAACATAAAAGTGAAAAACACACACAATTTTCGCGGAGCTGCCACAACGGTGACTGGACAGGGCCGCGCCATTTTTGTTTTTTTTGTTTTTTTAATTCAGAGCTTATTGTTATGTTTAATAGCGTGATGGCTGTTTGGAAGAAGCTGTTCCTCAATATAGATGTTAATTTTTCAGTTTACAAAAGTCGGACGTGACTCCAGACGTCGGGCATCAGTCAGTCCACACGCCGTGAGAGTCAGTCAGTCCAAAGGCCATGAGTTAATCCCAAGGCAGTGAGTGAGTCCACAGGTCATGAGTAAATCGCTCACTCCCCCACCCCCTCCTCCACTGACATCCCAAGTGAAGTCAAGTGGGTGAGTGGACAGATCAATGACAGATGCAGTTTAATGTGGATAAATGTTAGAATACCACTTGGGAGGCAAGAACAGAAAAGCAGAGTATTACCTAAATGGTGTCAAGTTAGGAAAAGGCGAATTACAACGTGATCATCAGTCGGTGAAAGTAACCATGCAGGCACAGCAGGCAGTGAAGAAAGCGAATGGCATGTTGGCCTTCATAACAAGAGAAGTTGATTATAGGAACAAAGAGTTCATTCTACAGTTGTACAGGGCCCTAGTGATACCACACCTGGAGTATTGTGCGCAGTTTTGGTCCCCTAATTTGAGGAAGGACATTCTTGCTACTGAGGGAGTGCAGTGTAGGTTCACGAGGATAATTCCCGGGCTGGCGGGACTGTCATATGCTGAGGGATAGGAGCGACTGGGCGTGTAACAACTGGAATTGAGAAGGATGAGAGGAGATCTTATTGAAACATATAAGATTATTAAGGGATAGACACGCTAGAGGCAGGAAACATGTTCCCGTCGTTGGGGGAGGCCAGAACCAGGGCCCACCGTTTAAGAATAAGGGGTAGGCCATTTAGAATGGTGATGGGGGGAAAACCTTTTCTCACCCAGAGAGTTATGAATCTGTGGAATTCTCTGCCTCAGAAGGTGGTGGAGGCCAGTTCTCTGGATGCTTTAATGAGAGAGTTAGATAGAGCTCATAAAGATAGCACAGTTCTGGGATATGGGGAGAAGGCAGGAACGGGGTACTGATTGTGGATGAACAGCCATTATCACAGTGAATGGCAATGCTGGTTTGAAGGGTCGAATGGCCTACTCCTGCACCTATTGTCTATTGTTCCAATTTTTCTCAATTTAAATCTACACAACATTCTGGAATGCTGATAAAAGATCAGCAAATCTATCGGCTTCAAAGCCAATCATAAGAAGTTAACATGAAGGAGACTTCACAGGCTAGTTAGAAGAAGGCTTTGAAGCCACTTATAAAAAGTCAATGTGAAGAACATTTTCATAACTTCTGATATTGAGATTACTATGTTCTTAATCGTGTGTGTACTGGTGATCACAAGTCGGCATGAACTCTATGGGCCGAAGGGCCTGTTTCCATGCTATATTATTCAATTCAATTCAATAAATCATCTGCAACTTAGTCTAGGTTTTATCCCAATGAATCACTGGCCACACAGTGGCGCAGCGGTAGAGTTGCTGCTTTACAGCGCCAGAGGTTCAAGTTCAATCCTGATTACAGGTGCTGACTGTCTGGAGTTTATACATTCTCCCTGTGACGGCATGGATGCTCCAGTCTCCTTCCACATCTCAATGACATGCAGGTTTGTAGGATTATTGGCCTCTAAATTGTCCCTAGTGTGTAGGATAGAACTAGTGTATGGGTGATGGTGATCGGTATGGAATGATTACACGCTGTATCTCTAAACTAACCTAAACATCACATTTCTCCATATTTAATTTGTAAATTCAGCGTTAATTCTGATAAACTACCGATGTCCTCTTTAAACTGGTTACAAAATCCTCCTCATAGTTTAGCATATTAATTTCAAAGGGAGGCTTTGAAATTTGACATTAGCAAATAAATCTACTAATTAATTTATTCTTTGCGTTTGCTTATGTTATCCAATTTGGTGACTATCGTGCAAAATTAACTGACAATCTTGCCTAGTTACTATTTCATTTGTCATTCAAAAAACCTATGTCCGCATGTGAAGGAACAATACATCAATAGAACTTAAACTATGAACAGATTTATCAATAAATGCATAATTTTAGTTGCCTTAGTTGCTTTCTAGTTTGGTAACAATCGTTTTAGATATAGAAACGTAGAGAATAGGTGCAACAGGAGGCCGTTTGGCCCTTCAAGCCTGCACCGTCATTCATTTTGATGATGGCTGATCATCCACAATCAGTAAACCGCGCCTGCCTTATCCCCATATCCCTTGATTCCGTTAGGCCCTGGAGCTCTATCTAACTCTCTTTCAAATGTGTCCAGTGAATTGGCCCCTACTGCCTTCTGTGGCAGAGAATTCCACAAATTCACAACTCTGGGTGAAAACGTGTTTTCTCAGCCCAGTTTTAAATAGCCTCTCCTTTATTTTTGGACTGTGGCCCTGGTTCTGGACTCCCCATCATTGGGTTTTTTTCCCTGCATCTAGCAGGGCCAGTCCTTCTATAATTTTATACATTTCTATAAGATCTCATCCTTCTAGATTCCAGTGAATACATTCCCACTCTTTCCAATAGTTCCTCATATGATAGTCCCGCCATCCTGGGGATTAACCTTGTGAATCTGCGCTGCACTTCTTCAATAGCAAGGATGTCCTTGCTCAAATTAGGAGACGGAAAATGTACACAATTCTCCAGATGTGGTGTCACCGGAGTCTGTACAACTGCAGACGGACCTCTTTACTCCTATACTCAAATCGTCTCGTTATGAAGGCTTTCTTCACTGCCTGCTGTACCTACATGTTTATTTTCAGTGACTGGTGTACAATGATACCCAGGTCACATTGCACCACTTTTTCCTAATCTGACACCATTGAGATAATATTCTGTCTCCTTGATATTGCCGCCAAAGTCGATAACCTCTCATTTATCTATATTATAATGCATCTGCGCACTCACCAAACCTGTCCAAGTCACCCTGCAACCTCCTAGCATCCTCTTCGCAGTTCACACTACACCAGCTTCGTGTCATCTGCAAATTTGCTATTGTTAATTTTAATCCCATCATCTAAATCATTAAAATATATTGTATAATACAATTAATTCAAAATAAATGTTTCAAAACAGCCTGTTCAATTTCACTTAATTTTAATAAATAACGGTTTGCAATAATTAGTTGTTTCTTCTTTACTACAATTTAACTATAAATATAATGTATAAATTATCGATTCTTCACATCCATAACCCAAATGTTGATTTATTTCATTTCTGTTACCGCACAAATAAAGGTCAACAAAACTGCAGGTTTTAAGATAATTAAATAGTTACTATCAAACCTGTTTTTATGTTTTTTTTATTTTGACAGAGCCGATATTTCTGTCCTTTTTTCAAAACTATAGTTCATGTGTGAAGATATTTCGCATGGCTTGCTGTTAAATTCAAAATCAGATGCTGATTACAGAATATACAAATTAGTGGACAACAGTTTTTGCGGCTGCACAGTGGTGCAGCTAGTGGAGCCTCTGCCTCATCGTGTCAGAGACCAAGGTTCAATCCTGACCTTGGTGCTGACCGTGTGGAGGTTGCACGTTCACCCTGTGATTGTGTAGGCTTCCTCTGGTGCTCCGGGTTTTTAAAATAATCTAAAGCCATGCGATTTGCAGGTTAATAAAATTGTCCCCATTGTGTAGGGTATGGGTGCGAAGGTGAGATAACATACAAGTAGTGTAATTGATAGTTGGCATGGACACAGTAGGCTTCCATGTTGTATCTGTATAATCAATCAATTAACAGCCCATTTAGGTGAGCAGTGTAGTTGGTGATAAACAAGGAGAATATTCCTTAAATATTACTTAAGTTCATGAACTTTGTTGATGTAGAGAGCCATAAGCAGAGGGTCAAGAGTCTAGACATTGTCATGTGGTCCAGATAGGACAATGACATTCTTGCTTCCTGCAGCACAACAGAATATTGTAAGCATAATGCAGAACAGAACAGTTCAGAAGCAGATCTAAAGAAATTGTACACTGACCCCGCATGAAAGAAGTGCCATGTTATGGCTACATTTCCAAAGTCCAGTCCGCTCTAGTTCTTACGAGCGGTGCCCGATCCAGGCGAGCCCCAGGCTGCTGCGATCCTTCAGCCATCGGCATCCAGGATGTGATATCCCTCTCCACGCACGTCTACCTCCCTGCAGACAACGGTCCGCCGGATCCAATGACCGCTAACCGGCTCGGCGGCTTCCCGCCCTAGGCCGCGGCGTGCTGGCAGCTTCTGCCGCGCTCCCAGAATGGATTGCATGGGATGTGAATCGAAATAAGATGGGACTCGTTTGCAGATTCAGTGGGTTTAATTCCAACAGCTTTGTATTCTACAACGGAGTACACTTTATGTAAATATTACTCTATGCCAATATTTCTATTTCACTATAGTACACAATCAGTAAACATGGAATATGTGGGTTACAGGTAAACAAGATATGCGGGATATGAATGTTCCCTTTTTAATAATTATAAGAAAGAGGAGATCGCACTTGACTGGTTTTGAACGGGAGCGAGGCGCGCTGATAGTGAATACGAAAGGACTAGTTTGGGTTACGGTGGTCACGTGTACAGAGGTACCGTGAAAACCCTTTGTTTACTTGCTATCCAGTCAGTGAAAGGACTAGACATCGTTACAGCCAAGTCGTTAAAAGTGTATAGATACAGGAAGAAGGGAATAACATTTAGAGTAAGATAAAGTCCGGTAAAGTCCGATTAAAGTGGTCTGGGGGACATCAATGAGGTAGGTGCTGGGTCAGGATCGCTCTGCAGGAGGTTGGTTCATTTACCTGGTAACAACTGGAAATAAACTGTCCGTGAGTCTGGGGGTGTGCGTGTTCACACGTCTGTACCTCTTGCGTGATGGGAGCGGGGAGAAGAGCGAGTGAGCAGAGTGAGAGACGTCCTTCATCATAATGTTTGTCCTTGCCGAGGCAGCGTGAAGCATAAATGGAGTCAATGGAAAGTAGGGTGTTTTGCGTGATGGGCTTGGCCAACGTCCACAGCACTCTGCAATGTCTTGCTGTCATACATGGAGCTGTTTCATCAATGCGTTGATGCTTCCTGTGAACACGCTGTGACGTGTATCTGTAGATGTCGGCGAGAGTTGTTGGTGTGCTTTCTTGGTCATTACTTGGATATGGCTAGTCCAGGACAAATAGCTAACGAGATTTACTCCTCAGGACTTGAAGCTTTCATCCGCCTCCACAACGACGCGGTCAATGCAGACTAGATGTGTGCCTGGTCTGTACACCGCCTCGCTATCTGTACTCGAGTGTGTACAACCGCCTCGCTATCTGTACTCGAGTGTGTACACCGCCTCGCTATCTGTTCTCGAGTGTGTACAGCGCCTCGCTATCCGAAGTCGATCACACGTTTTACTTCGGCACACTGCTAAGGAATAAGAATGTCTTCAATGCAGGTATACTTTGAGGAGGGGTGATGGATATTCCGGAGCGCGTGGTACTCAGACACATCCGCTCCGCAGACGACCTGTTGCGGAATCGATAGATTAGCGGGGGTAATGAAGTACGGGGCATTTCTCTACTGACTCATATATGAAATATATTAAATGTATATATATGAAATATATTAGACAATTATATCAACGGAACTGAGACGAGTTATCGGCGCAGGATAAAACAAGAGTCAGCAGATGACAGTCACGGTATAAAGGGCTCTGATTCTGTGATGACTCGTGTTCATTGAGTAATTTTCTGTTGAAATGAGGAGCTGCAGTTGTTGCGAAAGAATAGGGACCACCGTGACCTTACAGTCGCCAGCTCTAGTGTTACATCCGCACCAGTTTCAAGAGATTACTCAAACACCGGGTCACATGGCTAATCGCGTTCTTCACCTCCTGCCTGAATTTTTTCTGTGTCATTCCGTAGATACACGTGTTGGCGCAGGAGTTGACATAGATATGTAGGACACCCACCTCATTGGCGACATATGAGGGACTCGTATGGTTTCCATCGGCGGGACTGACCGTGAATCGAGTGCAGACGAAGGTGACAGTTTCCGTACATTTCCGTGACAGTTTCCGTACGTAGTTTCCACAGCAGTATATAGACGCCGGACACAGTGAAGAGTAAAACCATGGATTTACGCCGATTCTCCGCCTCAGTGTCATTGCCTTTCAGCCGCCGGCGGACCCTGCTGGCCGCCACCATGTTCCTGACCGTCAGCCCGTTGAAGAATAGGATTAGAAGGGAAGGGAGGTATGAGAGAGAGATGCTACACATCCAGGAGAACATGATCCACCAGATGGAGGTGAGATAGGCGGCTCTGGGCCAACATTCACATTGTCCTTGTGAAGCGCGGCTCGTACATGAACTGAAAGGGGGTGTACTTTATACAGCTCAGCGCACACATGGACACAATGACAGTGACGGCCGTCCTATCCGTGCAATATGTGAGTCTCAGCTTCGGGCAGCAGATGTTGACAAAACGGTCAAAGGTGAAAGACACGGTTAACCAGGCGGATTAGTCCAGGGTAACTATCCGCAGGTAAACGTCGGAAGGACACATTGCGCTGAGGGAGAGGAAAGAGTTCGGGTTGTAGTAACCATAGATTACTTGCAGCAACACGTGGAAGATGATGACCAGCAGACCGGACATTGCCATCGCCACCACGTAACGCGTGATATCTTTGGTGAGACCACACTTGCCCCGGTACAGGATCGCAGCCGTCAGTACGTTCGCTGGAGGAAACACATAACACTTCGATATAATTATTTAAACAGAGTAACCAATATAATAGAACGCAAAGTTTCTGCGCTCAGTCTTAATTGTACAAGGCATTGGTGAGGCCAATTCTGGAGTATGGTGTACAATTTTGGTCGCCTAATTATAGGAAGGATGTCAACAAAATAGAGAGAGTACAGAGGAGATTTACTAGAATGTTGCCTGGGTTTCAGCAACTAAGTTACAGAGAAAGGTTGAACAAGTTAGGGCTTTATTCTTTGGAGCGCAGAAGGTTAAGGGGGGACTTGATAGAGGTTTTTAAAATGATGAGAGGGATAGACAGAGTTGATGTGGACAAGCTTTTCCCACTGAGAGTAGGGAAGATTCAAACAAGGGGACATGACTTGAGAATGAAGGGACTGAAGTTTAGGGGTAACATGAGGGGGAACTTCTTTACTTAGAGAGTGGTAGCTGTGTGGAATGAGCTTCCAGTGAAGGTGGTGGAGGCAGGTTCGTTTTTATCATTTAAAAATAAATTGGATAGTTATATGGATGGGAAAGGAATGGAGGGTTATGGTCTGAGCGCAGGTATATGGGACTAGGGGAGACTATGTGTTCGGCACGGACTAGAGGGGTCGAGATGGCCTGTCTCCGTGCTGTAATTGTTATATGTTTATATGGTTATATGGTTCTTATCGAGTCCACTCACAAGATTAGAAGTTGTTCAGCCAGAGCTGAACACACTTCTCGGCATCTGCACAATGGTGTCTGTCTTGCGCTTCTTGTGCTTCTTGTGCGTGGTGGTGGAAAGATTGGTTGAAACAGGGCCGCGACGTGAACGCTCTTTCCTTGGCCCCTATGCGATGCTGTCAATTCAGATGAATCGCTGAGGCGACCAATTCGTTCATTAGTCAAAGGAATGCAAAAACAGCATCACACGTCGCTCTACCTATAGGGAGGTTTCACGGCAGTCGGGTCATGACCCATGACCCGTACTGTTGCTACGCTACTCCAAATGGATTACACGCGATGAACTGCAGGTAGGCACTTACCATTGTTTCCAGCGTAGCCGGCCCGTTAAAACCCGCGCTGCAAATAATTATGGAAATCGAGATAAGCGAGTGAGACATTTATCCTGCTTCAGCATTCCAAAAGTGAGGAGAAATGACGGTAGAAAGAAGCGAGAGCAGAAGGGACAACAACAGCCAGAGTGCTTGGCGAACATTGGCCGTTTGCATCAACTAAGGCATTATTTGTGTTTTTCTTGATTGCTTTGACATTTAAAAAGTTTCAGAAGTGATAAAGCTGGCCGTAATCGCCCATGGTTCTCAATTGGGTTTTTACATACACAATTAAAACGCATCTGAAGAAAAAATTGCAGCCAGATTGATCACTTCTGAGACTTTTTAGATACCAAAGGAATCAAGAAAAAACCCAAATAATGCCTTACTGTTGATGAAATGCAGTGAACAAACGCGATCATTCCCAATATTTCCCAATTCCGTTATCTGCACGGCCAATGTTTACCAAGCACATTAGCTACTGTCATCCCTTCAGCTCTCGCTTCTCTTTACCTTCATTTCGCTTCACCTTTGGAATTCTAAAGTTGGGTACATGTCTCTCACACTTACTCCGAATTCCACAATTTTTTTCAGCGTAAAAATTCAATATTTTGGCGGTTTTTAACAGGTAGGAAAGTACGCGTTTCTTGCATTAATAACATATACCGGAAGTAACGGATGTCCTCCAGATGGATTGAGCGGCTCCGTAGGTCAAGCCCTATAGCCCAGTGCCCTTACGTGCAACCCCCCTATTGTACTTGCGTGTCACTTGATTGTATTTGTTTCGTTTAGTTGCGAGATACAGCGCGGAAACAGGACATTCGGCCCACCGGGACCGCGCCGACCAGCGATCCCCGCATATTAACACTATCCAAAACACACTAAGGACATTTTTTTATATTTACCAAGCCATTCAGAGAAAGTGAGATGACATCCAAATAGTGTGAATGGGTGATTGATGATCAGTGTGGCCTCCCTGCGTCGATGCTGTATCTCGAAACCAAACTACAATTCTTATTACGCTTAGTTATTGGTTACCGGTTACATGGCGATTCAAAATGAACAGTAAAATGGAGTATGGGTGTTAGAAAACCGGAATTCTACACATTTATTGGTGAAAATATGTAGTTGGCTCGGCAGCATCTGTGGAGACAGAGAGGCGGGATTTAATATTTCAGGAAGATATTTATTCGACGGACCTCGAGCGTTGTTTAACTGGCAGAGAAGAAAGAGTGTTGGTGGGAACACTGGTGTGTGCATCGTGGAGAGGAATCCTTACAATGGTGGAGATAATGGGGAGGTGCCGAGTGACAGAATAACTCGCTGAATGGAAACAAATGGCGAATCTTTGCACATAGGGCGAGGAAGAGCGTAAATGCGAGAAATGCAGACAGAAAGTTAGGATGAGGCTGAGAGTAGAAAGAGAGAAGTAGAGAGATGGTGAGAAAAAGAGACGTGGCGGTGGGTAGAAACAGAATAGAGGGAGGCTGGGAGAAGCAGGGATAGGAAAGAGGAAGACAAAAAGAGACGGAGAAACACACAAAGTCAAAGTAGCCTTTATTGTCATTCAGACCTTGCGGTCTGAACGAAATTTCGTTGCCTTGCAGTCCTACATATAGTAAAAAATGACAAAAAACACACACAATACAACACAAATTAACATCCACCACAGTGAGTTCACCAGGCACCTCCTCACTGTGATGGAGGCAAAAGTCTTAAAGTCTTTGTCTCTTCCCCTCCTTATTCTCCCTCAATGAGGAAGAGAGAGAGAGAGATAGAGGAGAAGAGCGAGAGAGGAGAGAGGAGCGAGAGAGATAGAAGAGAGAGAGAGACAGAAGTAAGAGGAGAGAGCAGGAGAGATAGAGAGAGAGAGTGAAAGAGAGAGATAGATAGAGAGAGAGAGAGAGAGTAGAGAAAGAGAGAGAGAGAGAGAGAGAGTATAGAGAGAGAGAGAGGAGAGGGATAGAGAGATCGAGAGTAGATTAGTAAGGAGAGATCTATACTGGAGGACATAGCGTCTCTCTAAGCTGATCTATCATATCGGGGTCTCGCTATACTATATGCGCGATATCTACCTGGTCCCTAACTCATTCTATCTGCTCTTATCCTCTCTACTCTATATCTCTCTCTATTCTCTCTCGTTCTTCTCTCTCTCTTCCTCTCTCTCTATCTCTATCCTACTCCTCTATATCTAACCGCAGGCTAGATTCAGTCGAGTGGGGGGAGAATCAAATACGGCAGAAAGATAAATAGATAACCAAGAGTCACAGAGGGTTGATCAGACCGAGACCGGGCGAGGGAAGAGAAAATATAAAATAGAGGACATAGGAAGGAAAAGGAGAGAGAGTGGTAGAAACTGCCTGAGCCCCGCTGATATATATGCATTTTGTATAATGAAACTATTCCCTTGGGCGCTGGGACGGGAACGTCCTTGCGGTTTCATGTGAGAAAGACGCAGCGAACGGGCAAGCAGAGAGTGGCAGAAAGAAGCACTGGGGTTCAGCGGGCTGGAAAGGTAGATGATCGGTATCATTGGGACTGAGCAGCAACGCGTTGATCAACGTGACCGGACTTACCAGGGAAGCCAAACGCCGCCAGAATTGGATAAGAAACCTCCTTCACGTACAGAATCAGAGCCCGCCCCATTGTGGAAGAGTCGCCGTGTGGACAGCGAACCCGGGGACACAATGGAGCAAAGAGCGCGGCGGAGATACCCATTTATATCCGCCTCAATCCTCCAGTGGATTTAAGGAGTAACCGTTGAATGACATTAATCACAAGCTCTTGAACAAACAACTTCTCACCCCCTGATAAATTAACTAATTCTAATCATCTGTCGGGGGAGGATTGCTTGGGGTGGAAAGACATCATGTAGGCGGGAGGGAGGGGGGGCTCTTTCTCTCCCGTCCATTGAACCAAGGATCAATGTGCTGGGCTTTTCCTGGAACATTTTGAAGATTCGGAAATCCGAGCTATGATCCTGGGCAGCTAACAGCCCCCAAGGGGATGAACGTGATTTCGCCAACTTTAGTGACCGCCCCCGCATCCCCCACCCCATCTTCCCCCTCGCTTGCCTGTGCCCCCTACCCTGGTGCGCACCCATTTCTCCCTCTCTCCATCCTTTCCTCCTCCCCATCCCCTTGTACATATATTCCTCCTTCTGGACTTACTCCTCCACCACTCCGATCCACTCCTTATTGGACTCCTTTTGTTCTCCTTGTCCATTTTGTCTCATTTTGAGCTCGTTTGTTCCACTACCTTTATCTCCTTTCAACTGTAGCCTTTGTGTACACATGTGACACTCAAAGCCTCCCCTCACCTTTATCCACCTAACACTTGTCAAGCGTTGTCCCTCCGCTCGCACCCCGGACCGCTTCTCCAGCATTCTGCCCTTCCCAATTCCACTATAATCTGAAGAAAGGTTCGACCTGATGCGACTCATACCCGTTCCATCCACAGATGCTGCCCGACACGTTCTCAGCACATTGTGGTCTATACATGATGCTAAGGGCGTGAGACAGCTTAATTCGATGGTCCCTTTGGAAACATAGAAACGTAGAAACATAGAACATAGGTGCAAAGTAGGCCATTCGGCCCTTCGAGCAAGCACCGCCATTCGATATCATCATGGCTGATCATCTAAAATCAGTAGGTAGACAAAAATGCTGGAGAAACTCAGCGGATGCTGCAGCATCTATGGACCGAAGGAAATAGGCAACGTTTCTACTGCCTGAAGAAGGCTTTCGGCTCGAAACGTTGCCTATTCCCTTCGCTCCATAGATGCAGCCGCACCCACTGAGCTTCTCCAGCATTTTGGTCTTCCTTCGATTTTCCAGCATCTGCAGTTCCTTCTTAAACATCTAAAATCAGTATCCCGTTCCGGCTTTCCCCCAATATCATTTGATGCCCAAAGAGCTAAATCTAACTCTCTCTTGAAAACATCCAATGAATTGGCCTCCATTGCCTTCTGTGGCAGATAATTCCACAGACTCAAAATTCTCTGGGTGATAAGGTTTTCCTCATCGCAGCCCTAAATTGCCTACCCCTTAATCTTAAACTGTGACCCTTGGTTCTGACTCCCCCAACATCGGGAACATTTTTCCTACATCTACCCTGTCCAATCTTCTAAGAATTTTATATGATTCTATGTGCCCCCTCTCCTTCTACTGAATTAAATCGAAAACAAGCCCAGTTGACCCATTCTTTCATCATACGTCAGTCCCGCCATCCCGAGAATTAACCTGGTAAACCTACACTGCACCCCCTCAATAACAATAATGCCCTTCTTCAAATAAGCCCAAAATTGCACACAACACTCCAGGTGTGGTCTCACCAGGGCCATGTACAACTGCTCCAGGACCTCCTTGCTCATAAACTCAAATCGTTTCGCAATGAATGCCAAAATGTCATTGGCTTTCTCCACTGCCTGCTGTACTTGCATATAACCATATAACCATATAACAATTACAGCACGGAAACAGGCCATCTCGGCCCTACAAGTCCGTGCCGAACAACTTTTTTCCCTTAGTCCCACCTGCCTGCATTCATTCCATAACCCTCCATTCCCTTCTCATCCATATGCCTATCCAATTTATTTTTAAATGATACCAACGAACCTGCCGCCACCACTTCCACTGGAAGCTCATTCCACACCGCTACCACTCTCTGAGTAAAGAAGTTCCCCCTCATGTTACCCCTAAACTTCTGTCCCTTCATTCTGAATCATGTCCTCTTATTTGAATCCTCCCTATTCTCAAAGGGAAAAGCTTGATCACATCAACTCTGTCTATCCTCTCATCATTTTAAAGACCTCTACCAAGTCCCCCCTTAACCTTCTGCGCTCCAGAGAATAAAGACCTAACTTATTCAACCTATCTCTGTAACTTAGTTGTTGAAACCCAGGCAACATTCTAGTAAATCTCCTCTGTACTCTCTCTATTTTGTTGACATCCTTCCTATAATTGGGCGACCAAAATTGTACACCATACTCCAGATTTGGTCTCACCAATGCCTTGTACAATTTTAACATTACATCCCAGCTTCTATACTCAATGCTCTGATTGATAAAGGCTAGCATACCAAAAGCTTTCTTTACCACCCTATCTATATGAGATTCCACCTACAAGGAACTATGCACGGTTATTCCCAGATCCCTCTGTTCAACTGTATTCTTCAATTCCATACCATTTATCATGTACGGCCTATTTTGATTTGTCCTGCCAGGGTGTAACACCTCACATTTATCAGCATTAAACTCCATCTGCCATCTTTCAGCCCATTTTTCCAAATGGCCTAAATCACTCTGTAGACTTTGGAAATCCTCTTCATTATCCACAACACCCCCTATCTTGGTATCATCTGCATACTTACTAATCCAATTTACCACCCCTTCATCCAGATCATTGATGTACATGACAAACAACAAAGGACCCAACACAGATCCCTGAGGCACCCCACTAGTCACCTGCCTCCAACATGACAAACAGCCACCCACCATTACCCTCTGGCTTCTCCCATTCAGCCACTGCTAAATCCATCTTGCTATTCCTGCATCCCAACAGTTTAACCTTCTTAACCAACCTTCCATGAGGAACCTTGTCAAAGGCCTTACTGAAGTCCATATATACAACATCCACTGCTTTACCCTCGTCAATTTCCCCAGTAACCTCGTAAAAAAATTCAAGAAGATTAGTCAAACATGACCTTCCAGGCACAAATCCATGTTGACTGTTCCTAAGCAGACCCTGTTTATCCAGATGCTTATATATATCATCTCTAAGTATCGTTTCCATTAATTTGCCCACCACTGAAGTCAAACTAACAGGTCTATAATTGCTAGGTTTACTCTTAGAACCCTTTTTATACAATGGAACAACATGCGCAGTACGCCAATCCTCGGGGACTATTCCCGTTTCTAATGACATTTGAAATATTTCTGTCATAGCCCCGGCCATTTCTACACTAACTTCCCTCAATGTCCTAGGGACTATCCTCAGGACCTGGAGACTTATCCACTTTTATATTTTTCAAAAGTGTCAGTACTTCTTTTACTTTGAAACTCATAGTATCCATAACTACTCTACTCGTTTCCCTTACCTCACATAATTCAATATCCTTCTCCTTGGTGAATACCGAAGAAAAGAAATTGTTCAATATCTCCCCCATCTCTTTTGGCTCTGCAGATAGCTGCCCACTCTGTTTCTCCAATGGACCAATTTTATCCCTCGTTATCCTTTTGCTATTAATATAGCGGTAGAAACCATTTGGATTTACTTTCACCTTACTTGCCAAAGCAACCTCATATCTTGTTTTAGCTTTTCTAATTTCTTTCTTAAGATTCTTTTTACATTCCTTATACTCCACAAGCACCTCATTTACTTCATGCTGCCTATAATTATTGTAGATCTCCCTCTTTTTCCGAACAAGATGTCCAATTTCCCTTGAAAACCAGGGCTCTTTCCAATTTTTACTGTTTCCTTTCAACCGAGTACATAAAGATTCTGTACTCTTAAAATTTCCCCTTTAAATGTCCACCATTTCTCTTCTACATCTTTCCCATAAAACAAAATGTCCCAGTCCACTCCTTTTAAATAATCTCGCATCTCATCAAAGTTAGCCTTTCTCCAATCAAAATTCTCAACCCTAGGTCCAGTTCTGACCTTCTCCATAATTATATTGAAACTAATGGTATTGTGATCACTGGACCCGAAGTGCTCCCCAACGCATACCTCCGCCACCTGTCCCGTCTCATTTCCTAACAGGAGGTCCAGCACTGCCCCTCCTCTAGTAGGTACCTCTATGTATTGCTGCAAAAAACTATCCTGCACACATTTTACAAACTCCAAACCATCCAGCCCATTTACAGAATGTGTTCCCAATCTATGTGTGGCAAGTTGAAATCTCCCACAATCACTTCCTTGTGCTTACTACTAATATCTGCTATCTCCTTACATATTTGCTCTTCCAATTCTCGTTCCCCATTTGGCGGTCTATAATACACCCCTATAATTGTTGCTACACCTTTCCCACTTCTCAGTTCCACCCAAATAGCCTCCCTAGATGAGCCCTCCAATCTATCCTGCCAAAGCACTGCTGTAATATCTTCCCTGACTAGCAATGCAACACCTCTACCTCTTGCCCCTCCAATTCTATCACACCTGAAGCAACGAAATCCTGGAATATTTAGTTTCCAATCACAGCCCTCCTGCAACCATGTTTCACTGATCGCCACAACATCATACTTCCAGGTGTCTATCCAGACTCTAAGCTCATCCACCTTTCTTACAATGCTCCTAGCATTAAAATGTGCACATTTAAGAAACCCCCCGTCTCTTCTTCTCTGTTTATTTCTTTTTTTTTCTTTCTCCTCTTGTGTCCGAGTGCTTCCCTTTTCTGCATCCTGCCTCCCATTCTGTCTACTAGCTTTCTCTATTTGAGTCCCTCGCCCCAACCATTCTAGTTTAAAGTCTCCCCAGTGACCTTTGCAAATTTCACCGCCAGGATATTGGTCCCCCTCGGGTTCAAGTGCAACCCATCCTTTCTGTACAGGTCCCACCTTCCCCAAAAGAAGTCCCAATGATCCAGAAACTTGAATCCCTGCCCTCTGCACCAGTCTTTCAGCCACGCATTTATCCTCCACCTCGCTCCATTCCTACTCTCACTGTCGCGTGGTACAGGCAGTAATCCTGAGATTGTCACCTTTTTGGTCCTTTTCCTTAACTCTCCTCCCAACTCCCTAAATCCTCCCTTCAGGACCTCTTCACTTGTTTTACCTATGTCATGTGTGCCAATATGTACCACGACCTCAGGCTCCTCTCCCTCTGATTTCAGGATATCTTGGATGCGTTGAGACACGTCCGAGACCTTGGCACCAGGGAGGCAGACCACCATCCTGGTCTCCCGACTGCGTTCACAGAAACGCCTATCCGACCCCCTAACAATAGAGTCCCCAATTACAATTGCCCTCTTCTTTTTTTTCTCTTCCTTTCGGAGCAACAGGGCCGGTCTCTGTGCTGGAGGCCCGTTCGCTGTTGCTACCCCCGGGTACGCTGTAATCCTCATCCGTACTCAAACAGGAGTACTTATTTGCAAGGTGTACCGACATTGGAGTACTCCCTCGTTCCTGCCTCTGCCCCTTGCCCTTCCTTAGCGTGACCCACATGTCTCTCTCCCGTTGTTTTGGAGTGACCACCTCCCAATAACTCCCCTCTATGACCTCGTCACTCTCCCTGACCAGACAGAGGTCATCGTGCTGCTGCTCCAGGAACCTAATACGGTCCCTTAGGAGCCCCATCTCTCTGCACCTGGTGCAGATGTGGACGTCTGGAGGGCCATCCGACACCATGACCTCCCACATCTGACATCCAGAACAGTACACTGCTCTGACTGTCATTCTCTCGCCTTGCCCTGGATCCGATACCAGTATAATACAATAGAAACTGCTGGGAGAAATCAGCAGGTATCTGACACAATCAGCTGCTCCCTCTTGCCCTTTAAACTGCACCTTTATTATATAAACAAAAAGCACTGTACCTTTAGCCCACTGTACCCTTGGCTCACTGTACCTTTACTAAAGCACTGTACCTTTAACCAGAAAACAGAAATGCTAACCAGAGGTTGCACCCAATCAGCTGCTTCCTCTAGTCCGCCTCCGCCAATCAGCGGCTTCCACCAGAACCCTCCCTATGGAGTGTGGAACGTTACGGGTTTTGGTGAAAAAGCCCTGACCCTCCTCCACTGTCTCCAACGGTCCCGGGCCTCTGTGAAAGAAAGCCCCGCGCCCGATTTATATACTCACAGCCCTGACCCTCCTCCACTCGCTCCAAAGGTCCCGGGCCTCTGTAAAAACAAGCCCCGCGCCCGATTTATATACTCACCGCCCTGACCCTCCTCCACTGTCTCCAACGGTCCCGGGCCTCTGTGAAAGAAAGCCCCGCGCCCGATTTATATACTCACAGCCCTGACCCTCCTCCACTCGCTCCAAAGGTCCCGGGCCTCTGTAAAAACAAGCCCCGCGCCCGATTTAAGTACTCACCGCCCTGACCCTCCTCCACTGTCTCCAACGGTCCCGGGCCTCTGTGAAAACATGCCCCGCGCCCGATTTAAGTACTCACCACCCTGACCCTCCTCCACTGTCTACAACGGTCCCGGGCCTCTGTGAAAACAAGCCCCGCGCCCGATTTAAGTACTCACCGCCCTGAACCTCCTCCACTGTCTCCAACGGTCCCGGGCCTCTACTTGCATGCTTACTTTCGGCGACTGGTGTACAAGGCCACCCAGGACTCGTTGCACCCCTTCTCCCAATGTGATATAATCCAGATAATAATCTGCCTTCCTGTTCTTGCCACCAAAGTGGATAAGTTCACATTTATGCACATTATATTGCATCTGCTATGCTTTGCCCACTCACCCAACCTATCCAAGTAACCCTGCAGCCTCATAGCATCCTCCTCGAACCTCACACTGCCACCTAACCTTATGTCATGCACAAAGTTAGAAATGTTACATTTAATTCCCGCGTATAAATCTTTAATATATATTGTAAACAACTAGGGTCCCCGCACATAGCCTTGCGGCACCCCGCTAGTCACTACCTGCA
>NC_045985.1:21331956-21354456 GCF_010909765.2 Amblyraja radiata | reverse complement strand
GGAGAGAAAAGACTTTTGCCTTCCATCACAGTGGGTTCACTGTGATGGATGTTTGTGTGAACTTAATTGTGTGTATGTCTGTAGGACATTGTTTTTGTTTGTATGGCTGTGGAAACAAAATTTCGTTTGAGTCTCACTGGGGCTCAAATGACAAATAAATTTGTATTGACATAGAACAGTAAAGCAGAGGAACAAGTCACTCGGCGAACATCGTTCCCTGCTGAACACGATGCCAAGCTGAACTAAACTCGCACGTGTTCCATATGCCTTTATTTCCTGCACATCCACCTGCTTATCTGAAAATAATTTAATCGCCCCCATCATATCTGTTACCACCACCAACATCGGCAGCACGTTTCAGACGCCCACCACTCTGCGTGGAAAACGCGTCCAACACATTTCGCTTAGACTTTGCCCATAAACCGGAGATTGGATGAAATCTGATGTAATTTAATAAAAAGCTGGGGCAGGTTTTCAGGTTCAGTAATTTTAATGCAACATTTTTATTTCTTGCAATGAGATGGAAATATGAAGATGACACTGTGTCGATAGCTTTATTTCACGGCAGTGTACAAACTGAACCGAGATAAATGACGCAAAAATAGCAGGTAAACGAAGAGTCCTATTCCACGCGTCCACTCTGGGTGAAATCGAGAGCACGATCTTGTGGAAGAATAAAGCGAAGGGCAGCGTCACATCTCACCTCTGGTTCGTCCACTGCCGCGCCAGTTGCTTTGGTTTACTAACAACTCCAGTTAAATATCTAACCGCGTTTTTCACTTCCTGTCTGAACCTACTCTGGGTCATCCCATAGATACAAGTGTTGGCAAATGCTGACTAAACGGTCAAAGGTGAAGGACACGGTTAACCACAGAGATGGAAGGCAACCACGGTTAACCACGGTAACCACAACTTCTACAGAGAGATTTATGCCAGTTGGAAGAGTGGGCTGAAAGATGGCAGATGGAGTTTAATGCTGATAAGTGTGAGGTGCTACATCTTGGCAGGACAAATCAAAATAGGACGTACATGGTAAATGGTAGGGAATTGAAGAATGTAGGTGAACAGAGGGATCTGGGAATAACTGTGCACAGTTCCCTGAAAGTGGAATCTCATGTAGATAGGGTGGTAAAGAAAGCTTTTGGTGTGCTGGCCTTTATAAATCAGAGCATTGAGTATAGAAGTTGGGATGTAATGTTAAAATTGTACAAGGCATTAGTGAGGTCAATTCTGGAGTATGGTGTACAATTTTGGTCGCCTAATTATAGGAAGGATGTCAACAAAATAGAGAGACTACAGAGGAGATTTACTAGAATGTTGCCTGGGGTTCAGCAACTAAGTTACAGAGAAAGGTTGAACAAGTTAGGGCTTTATTCTTTGGAGCGCAGAAGGTTAAGGGGGGACTTGATAGAGGTTTTTAAAATGATGAGAGGGATAGACAGAGTTGACGTGGAAAAGCTTTTCCCACTGAGAGTAGGGAAGATTCAAACAAGGGGACATGACTTGAGAATTAAGGGACTGACGTTTAGGGGTAACATGAGGGGGAACTTCTTTACTCAGAGAGTGGTAGCTGTGTGGAATGAGCTTCCAGTGAAGGTGGTGGAGGCAGGTTCGTTTTTATCATTTAAAAATAAATTGGATAGTTATATGGATGGGAAAGGAATGGAGGGTTATGATCTGAGCGCAGGTATATGGGACTAGGGGAGATTATGTGTTCGGCACGGACTAGAGGGGTCGAGATGGCCTGTTTCCGTGCTGTAATTGTTATATGTTATATGTTATAATACCACTTTGTACAGACAGTGATTACATCAGCTTCATTTAAAAAACAGTGTAATCATGTCGCCAGTCCCAAAATACTCTCCAAACTCCAATATAAGGCGATCAATCTGAAAATAAATCTCTGTATCTTTGCACGACAAGAAAAAAAAACGAAACAATCTGCCCAGGAGCCGTTACAGAGAGCCCCAGGAGCCGTTACAGAGGGAGGAGCGACCTTCGTGTGGTGAGATAAAAACCCATCGCGGGGCTTGTCTCAACAGAGGCCCGGGAGCCGTGACAGAGTGAGGAGCGACCTCCGTGTGGTGAGATAAAAACCCATCGCGGGGCTTGTCTCAACAGAGGCCCGGGAGCCGTTACAGAGGGAGGAGCGACCTTCGTGTGGTGAGATAAAAACCCATCGCGGGGCTTGTCTCAACAGAGGCCCGGGAGCCGTGACAGAGGGAGGAGCGACCTTCGTGTGGTGAGATAAAAACCCATCGCGGGGCTTGTCTCAACAGAGGCCCGGGAGCCGTGACAGAGGGAGGAGCGACCTTCGTGTGGTGAGATAAAAACCCATCGCGGGGCTTGTCTCAACAGAGGCCCGGGAGCCGTGACAGAGGGAGGAGCGACCTTCGTGTGGTGAGATAAAAACCCATCGCGGGGCTTGTCTCAACAGAGGCCCGGGAGCCGTGACAAAGGGAGGAGCGACCTTCGTGTGGTGAGATTAAAACCCATCGCGGGGCTTGTCTGAACAGAGGCCCGGGAGCCGTGACAGAGGGAGGAGCGACCTTCGTGTGGTGAGATAAAAACCCATCGCGGGGCTTGTCTCAACAGAGGCCCAGGAGCCGTTACAGAGGGAGGAGCGACCTTCGTGTGGTAAGATAAAAACCCATCGCGGGGCTTGTCTCAACAGAGGCCCAGGAGCCGTGACAGAGGGAGGAGCGACCAAAATCTGCAATGTTCCATTCGCAGATCTCACTTCCAGAGAAGGAGTCTGGTGGAAGCTTCTGATTGGTCAAACGGACTAGAGGAAGCAGCTGATTGGCTTGTATCCCAGGTAAGGCTTTATTGTATTCGGATAAGGGGTAGAATGAGGTCCAGGGCAGTTTACTGTTCTGGATGTCAGATGTGGGAGGTCATGGAGGCTGAGTGCCCTCCAGACGTCCACATCTGCGCCAGGTGCGTCGAATGGGGCTCCTAAGGGACCGTGTTAGGAACCTGGAACAGCAACTTGATGACCTATGTCTGCTCAGGGAGAGCGAGGAGGTCATAGATAGGAGTTACAGGGAGGTGGTCACTCCAAGACCACGGGAGACAGAACACTGGGTCACAGTTAGGAAGGGCAACGGGCAGAGGCAGGGACTGGTGAGTACCCCGGTGGCTGTACACCTTGAAAATAAGTACTCATGTTTGAGTAAAGGTGGGGGAGACAGCCTACCTGGGGGCAGCGACAGCGGCCGGGCCTCTGGCATAAAGACAGGTCTTGTTGCTCAGAAGGGTAAGGAAAAGAAGAGGAGGGCAATTGTAATAGGGGACTCTATAGTCAGGGGGTCGAATAGGCGATTCGGTAGACGCAGACAGGAGACCCGGATGGTAGTTTGCCTCCCTGGTGCCAGGGTCAGGGATGTGTCTGAACGTGTCCAAGAAATCCTGAAATGGGAGGGAGAGGAGCCTGAGGTTGTGGTACATATAGGTACCAACGACATAGGTAAAAAAAAGAGAAGAGGTCCTGAAAGAAGAATTTAGGGAGTTAGGTAGATAGTTAAGGAGAAGGACTGCAAAGGTAACAAACTCAGGATTACTGCCTGTGCCACGCGACAATGAGAGTAGGAATGGAGCGAGGTGGAGGATAAATGAGTGGATGAGGGACTGGTGCAGTGGGTATGGATTCAAGTTTCTGGATCATTGGGACCTCTTTTGGGGAAGGTGCGACCTGTACAGAAAGGACGGGTTGCACTTGAACTCGATGGGGACCAATATCCTGGCGGGGAGATTTGCAAAGGCTACTGGGGAGACTTTAAACTAGTATGGTTGGGGGGAGGGACACAAATTGGGAAAGCTAGCAGTCAGTGTGTGAGGCAGGAGGCAGATAATTGTAGCACTCTGACCCAAAATGTAGGGGAGAGAAAAGAAAAAGACAATAAACAGAGAATAAGAGAGGGTGGGTTTCTTAAATGTGTATATTTTAATGCTAGGAGCATTGTAAGAAAGGTGGATGAACTCAGAGCCTGGATTGACACCTGGAAGTATGCTTTTGTGGCGATCAGTGAAACATGGTTGCAGGAGGGCTGTGATTGGAAACTAAATATTCCAGGATTTCGTTGCTTCAGGTGTGATAGAATTGGAGGGGCAAGAGGTGGAGGTGTTGCATTGCTTATCAGGGAAGATATTACAGCAGTGCTTTGGCAGGATAGATTAGAGGGCTCGTCTAGGGAGGCTATTTAGGTGGAACTGATAAATGGGAAAGGGGTAGCAACACTTATAGGGGTGTATTATAGACCGCCAAATGGGGAGCGAGAATTGGAAGAGCAAATATGTAAGGAGATTGCAGATATTAGTAGTAAGCACAAGGTAGTGATTATGGGAGATTTCAATTTTCCACACATAGACTGCGAAACACATTCTGTAAATGGGCTGGATGGGTTGGAGTTTGTAAAATGTGTGCAGGGTAGTTTTTTGCAGCAATACTTAGAAGTACCTACTAGATACGGAGCGGTGCTGGACCTCCTGTTAGGAAATGAGACGGGTCAGGTGGCAGGGGTATGCGTTGGGGAACAGTTCGGGACCAGTGATCACAATACCATTAGTTTCAATATAATTATGGAGAGGGTCAGAACCGGACCTAGGGTTGTGATTTTTGATTGGAGAAAGGCTAACTTTGAGGAGATGCGAAAGGATTTAAAAGGAGTAAATTGGGACATTTTGTTTTATGGGAAAGATGTGGAAGAGAAATGGAGTACATTTAAAGGTGAAATTTTAAGAGTACAGAATCTTTATGTCCCTGTTCGGTTGAAAGGAAATAGTAAAAATCGGAAAGAGCCATGGTTTTCAAGGGAAATTGGACACTTGGTTCGGAAAAAGAGGGAGATCTACAATAATTATAGGCAGCATGGAGTAAATGAGGTGCTTGAGGAGTATAAAGAATGTAAAAAGAATCTTAAGAAAGAAATTAGAAAAGCTAAAAGAAGATATGAGGTTGCTTTGGCAAGTAAGGTGAAAGTAAACCCAAAGGGTTTCTACAGCTATATTAATAGCAAAAGGATAACGAGGGATAAAATTGGTTCATTAGAGAGTCAGAGTGGACAGCTATCTGCAGAGCCAAAAGAGATGGGGGAGATATTGAACAATTTCTTTTCTTCGGTATTCACCAAGGAGAAGGATATTGTATTATGTGAGGTAAGGGAAACAAGTAGAGTAGCTATGGAAACTATGAGATTCAAAGAAGAGGAATGAGAAATATAAAAGTGGATAAATCTCCAGGTCCGGACAGGATATTCCCTATGACATTGAGGGAAGTTGGGGTAGAAATAGCAGGGGCTATGACAGAAATATTTCAAATGTCATTAGAAACGGAAATAGTGCCGGAGGATTGGCGTACTGCGCATGTTGTTCCATTGTTTAAAAAGGGGTCCAAGAGTAAACCTAGCAATTATAGACCTGTTAGTTTGACGTCAGTGGTGGGCAAATTAATGGAAAGGATACTTAGAGATAATATATATACGCATCTGGATAAACAGGGTCTGATTAGGAACAGTCAACATGGATTTGTGCCTGGAAGGTCATGTTTGACTAATCTTCTTGAATTTTTTGAAGAGGTTACTCGGGAAATTGATGAGGGTAAACCAGTGGATGTTGTATATATGGACTTCAGTAAGGCCTTTGACAAGGTTCCTCATGGAAGGTTGGTTAAGAAGATTCAATGGTTGGGTATTAATGGTGGAGTAGCAAGATGGATTCAACAGTGGCTGAATGGGAGATGCCAGAGAGTAATGGTGGATGGTTGTTTGTCAGGTTGGAGGCCAGTGACTAGTGGGGTGCCACAGTGGTCTGTGTTGGGTCCACTGTTGTTTGTCATGTACATCAATGATCTGGATGATGGTGTGGTAAATTGGATTAGTAAGTGTGCAGATGATACTAAGGTAGGTGGGGTTGTGGATAATGAAGTAGATTTTCAAAGTCTACAGAGAGATGTATGCCAGTTGGAAGAGTGGACTGAAAGATGGCAGATGGAGTTTAATGCTGATAAGTGTGAGGTGCTACATCTTGGCAGGACAAATCAAAATAGGACCTACATGGTAAATGGTAGGGAATTGAAGAATGCAGGTGAACAGAGGGATCTGGGAATAACTGTGCGCAGTTCCCTGAAAGTGGAATCTCATGTAGATAGGGTGGTAAAGAAAGCTTTTGGTGTGCTGGCCTTTATAAATCAGAGCATTGACTGTAGAAGTTGGGATGTAATGTTAAAATTGTGCAAGGCATTGGAGAGGCCAATTCTGGAGTATGGGGTACAATTTTGGTCGCCTAATTATAGGAAGGATGTCAACAAACTAGAGAGAGTACAGAGGAGATTTACTAGAATGTTGCCTGGGTTTCAGCAACTAAGTTACAGAGAAAGGTTGAACAAGTTAGGGCTTTATTCTATGGAGCGCAGAAGGTTAAGGGGGGACTTGATAGAGGTCTTTAAAATGATGACAGGGATAGACAGAGTTGACGTGGATAAGCTTTTCCCATTGAGAGTAGGGAAGATTCAAACAAGCGGACATGACTTGAGAATTAAGGGACAGAAGTTTAGGGGTAACATGAGGGGGAACCTCTTTACTCAGAGAGTGGTGGCTGTGTGGAATGAGCTTCCAGGGAAGGTGGTGGAGGCAGGTTCGATTTTATCATTTAAAAATTAATTGGATAGTTATATGGACGGGAAAGGAATGGAGGGTTATGGTCTGAGCGCAGGTATATGGGACTAGGGGAGAATACGTGTTCGGCACGGACTAGAAGGGTCGAGATGGCCTGTTTCCGTGCTGTAATTGTTATATGGTTATATGGTTATAAACAGGCTTTACGTCCAAGAACTTTATCTGAAAAATGTTCACGCTTTAGCTCCAAGACTCATCATCTGGACTGACGGTGACCATCACAGATTGAAGGGATGGTCTTTGATCTGAAGCACCAACCCGTGATCCGCCCCTTTCTGTTTTCTAGCACATTCTATTTCTATTTCAGGTTTAGGTAATCTCTCTCGTTCTAATTAAACCACTTCAATTTCAACCTGTTCTTTAAAATCATTTTGGTTTCGTTATCAATCAATATGGCAAGCAGAGAGAAAACGAAGGGATCTGGATAACTGAAATGGGAAAGTTGTTGCTGAAAATACTCGGGCTGCATCTGACGGAGAGTGAGACGAGATGCAACATTTCATTGGACTCGCTTTACGATGCATTGAAGAGTGTAGCGTTGGAGAGATTTATGTGGTGCCTGCGTTGACAACCAACAAGGGAGCCCGAATAGACGGAAGCAGTTGTGCTGTCTAAGATTCAGATTCAGATTCAATTTTAATTGTCATTGTCAGTGTATAGTACAGAGACAACGAAATGCATTGAGCGAGGGGGAAGGTTTATTATTGGCTGGAGATAGTGGAGGAGGACAGTACACAGACGGCAGATTAAGATTCCTTCACCTACAATCAGCGGCGCCATCACCACTTTGTCCCTTTGTCTTATTTTGTCACCAACTTGTACCCCACACTCACCACTCGCCTACTAGTTAACTCTCAACTACAATATGTTGGAAGCACGAATAACTGCAGACGCTGGAGTAGCTCACTCGGACATGGAATCTGAAGAAAGATCCCGACCCGAAACGTCGGCTATCCATGTCCGCCAGAGATGCCGCTAACTTACTCCAGTACTTTAGGATCCAATGCAATGTTCTCGGTCTTTTTACAAACACTTCCTTATCAATGTCTCCTTCTCCGGCGCTACAGACACATGAGCCCCACTATCCTTGAATTTAGACCGCTTGAAAAACTCATCAGTTTAGTTATTCCAATATTCCGTTCTTCGGAGAGTCAAATTCCCGTTTACCCCATTTACGACGCTGCTTTCGTTCAACCCGCTGTCCAGCCGTTCTACGTCTATAGGAATATCTTCTATTCTGTTCCCTGTCCATATGATTGTGCGTCGCTGCTCCTTACCGGAACATGCCGATCCTGCACTTTGATCAGCTGACCTTTAATATTCTATCACGTGACACCTGTGCCGTTACCCAATAACAACGGGTCACAATCTACCCTCACTAACTCCTGCCTAATGATTCCGTCCAACAACCCCGACAGTGCTTGCAGATGAGGTAGAGGTTCTCTTGCACCCCCTCCAATCGTTAGAGATTCACCATTATATGCAGAGAAGTCTCTGCTCTCGCTCAACAACTTCTATTCTTGTGTGTGGAATCGATAAGAAGGTCATACGCTGAAAATGTGTTAGATATGATGCGAAGCGAAAAGAACAGGGGAAGGAATTCAGATTCAGTCATTTAATTCTAATGTATTTTCTCTCTCAATATATCGATGTCAATATCGAATTTAATTATTGTTAATAGTTTTATTTCACATCAGCGTACATTCAGAACTAAGAAATATGACTTGAAGGCTTGTGGCTAGAGGACTGCAGACACTCGAGTAGAACCATTACGATCCCGGGAAACACTGCGTCATGAAGGACATGATGACCCATGGCTATCTGGACTACACTCCTTCCCACCCATTGCATCCGCTGCTCTAGATGTCAGCTGATCTACATCGGTGAGACCGACCGCAGGCTTGGCGATCGCTTCGCCGAACACCTCCACTTGGTTCGCATTAACCAACCTGATCTCCCGGTGGCTCAGCACTTCAACTCCCCCTCCTATTCCGAATCCGATCTATCTGTCCTGGGCCTCCTCCATGGCCAAAGTAAGGACAACCGGAAATTGGAGGATCAATACCTCATATTTCGCCTGGCAGTTTGTATCCCAGCGGTATGATCATTGATCTCTAATTTCAGGTAATTCTTACTGTCTCCTCCCCTTCTCAGTTCTCCCTCAGCGCTTTTGCTCCTCATCTTCCTTTCTCCCCCCCCCCCCCTCCCCGCCTCACATCAGTCTGAAGAAGGGTTTCGGATCGAAACGTTGCCTATTCTTCGCTCCATAGATGCTGCCTCGCCCGCTGAGTTTCTCCAGCATATTTGTCTACCGACATGAATGAATGGTAGCGTTGTCCGTGTAAACACGAGAAATCGCGGAAACAAGGACTTTCAGATGCTAGTTTACAAAAAAAAAGGACGCATCGTGCTGGAGTAAATTAACGGGTCAGACAGAAACTCTGAAGAAAATGGATAGGCGACGCTCCGGGTGGAGATCACTCTTCACGCTGCCTGTAGTGGGCGCGGATGAAGAGAACGCTGAAAGAGAGGTGGAGGCTGCAAAAAGTCTAGCAAGCGATAGATGAATACATGCGAAGGTGGTGATTGATTAGCACCAGGGTATGTGCTTCCACCACCACCCTGGCAGGGTGTTCAAGGTACCCAGCACTCTCTGTTTGGAAAACTTGCCCATCTAATCTCCTATAAACTTTGCCAAGAACACGAAGCCTTTCCTCAGTCATCATAAACGCTACATGGATTACATCTCATGTGATTCCAAAAGACCTGCGCTGGGATTTCAGGTGATTTTAATACATATTTTTTCTCTCAAATGAGAGGTTAGTGTGACGATGACACCATGTCAACTGATTTATTTAACTGCAGGGTACAATCGGACTCGAGGGCCGGCACAACGGGGCAGCGGTAACATTGCTGCCGAGAAGCAACAGACCCGGATTCAATACTGACTGCGGCTGCTGTATGATGGAGTATGTAAGTTTTCCACGTGACCGTGTGATCGAATGCTCCGATTCCCCTCACACTCCAAACACATACAGGTTTGAAGGTTAATTGACTTCGATGACATTGTAAATTGTCCCCAGTCAGTAGGTAAGTCTAAAGGCTTGCTGTCTCAATGCAAGGAGCATTCGTAATAAGGTGGATGAGTTGAATGTGCAGATAGCTATTAATGAATATGATATAGTTGGGATCACGGAGACATGGCTCAAGGGTGACCAAGGGTGGGAGCTGAACATCCAGGGATATTCAATATTCAGGAGGGATAGACAGAAAGGAAAAAGAGGTGGGGTAGCGTTGCTGGTTAGAGTGGAGATTAACGCAATGGAAAGGAAGGACATTAGCTTGGAGGATGTGGAATGGATATGGGTAGAGTTGCGAAACACTAAGGGGCAGAAAACGCTAGTGGGAGTTGTGTACAGGCCACCTAACCGTATTAGCGAAGTTGGGGATGGCATCAAACAGGAAATTAGAAATGCGTGCAACAAAGGTAAAACAGTTATAATAGGTGACTTCAATCTACATATAGATTGAGTGAATCAAATTGGCTGGGGTGCTGAGGAAGAGGATTTCTTGGAATGTATGCGGGATAGTTTTCTAAACCAACATGTAGAGGAACCAACGAGAGAGCAGGCTATTCTAGACTGGGTATTGAGTAATGAGGAAGGGTTAGTTAGCAGTCTTGTTGTGCGTGACCCCTTGGGCAAGAGTGACCATAATATGGTTAAGTTCTTCATTAGGATGGAGAGTGTCATTGTTAATTCAGGAACAATGGTCCTGAACTTAAAGAAAGGTAACTTTGAGGGTATGAGACGTGAATAGGCCAAGATAGACTGGCAATTAATTCTTAAAGGTTTGACGGTGGATATGCCGTGGAAGGCATTTGAAAACTGCATGGATGACCTACAACAATTGTTCATCCCAGTTTGGCAAAAGAATAAATCAGGGAAGGTAGTGCATCCGTGGATAACAAGGGAAATCAGGGACAGAATCAAAACGTATAAATTAGCCAGAAAAAGCAGCCGACCAGAGGACTGGGATAAATTCAGAGTCCAGGAGAGGAGGACAAAAGGTTTAATTAGAAAAGGGAAAATAGATTATGAAAGAAAACTGGCAGGGTACATAAAAACTTTTTATAGATATGTGAGGAGGAAAATATTTGTTAAATCAAATGTAAGTCCCTTGCAGTCAGAAACAGGTTAATTGATCATGGGGAACAAGGACATGGCAGACCAATTGAATAACTAGTCTGAAGATGGTTTCGGCCCGAAACGTTGCCTTTTTCCTTCGCTCCATAGATGCTGCTGCACCCGCTGAGTTTCTCCAGCTTTTTTGTGTACATTCAATTGAATAACTACTTTGGTTCTGTCTTCACTAAGCAAGACATAAATAATCTGCCGGAAATAGCAAGGGACCGGGGGTTAAATGAAATGGAGGAACTGAGTGAAATCCAGGTTAGCCGGGAAGTGGTGTTAGGTAAATTGAACGGATTAAAGGCCGCTAAATCCCCAGGGCCAGATAAGTTGCATCCCAGAGTACTTAAGGAAGTAGCCGCAGAAATAGTGGATGCGTTAGTGATAATCTTTCTGGAGTAGTTCCTGAGGACTGGAGGGTAGCTAATGTAACCCCACTTTTTAAAAAGAGTGAGGGAGAGAGGGAGTGAGGGAGGGAGAGAGAAAACGGGGAATTACAGACCAGTTAGTCCAACATCGGTGGTGGGGAAAACTCTGGAGTCAGTTATTAAAGATGGGATAGCAGCACATTTGGAAAGTGGAGAATTCATTGGACAAAGTCAGCATGGATTTATGAAAGGTAAATCATGTCTGACGAATCTGATAGAATTTTTCGAGGATGTAACTAGTAGAGTGGATAAGGGAGAACCGGTGGATGTGTTATATCTGGACTTTCAGAAGGCTTTCGACAAGGTCCCACATAAGAGAATAGTATGCAAACTTAAAGCACACGGTATTGGGGGTTCAGTATTGATGTGGATAAAGAACTGGCTGGCAGACAGGAAGCAAAGAGTAGGAGTAAACGGGTCATTTTCCGAATGGCAGGCAGTGACTATTGGGGTACCGCAAGGCTCAGTGCTGGGACCCCAGCTATTTACAATATATATTAATGATCTGGATGAGGGAATTGAATGCAACATCTCCAAGTTTGCGGATGACACGAAGCTGGGATGGGGGGGGGGGGCAGTGTTAGCTGTGAGGAGGATACTAGGAGGCTGCAAGGTGACTAGGATAGGTTGGGTGAGTGGGCAAATGCATGGCAGATGCAGTATAATGTGGATACATGTGATGTTATCCACTTTGGTGGCAAAAACGGGAAAGTAGACTATTATCTGAATAGTGGCCGATTAGGAAAAGGGGAGATGCAACGAGACCTGGGTGTCATGGTACACCAGTCATTAAAATGCAAGTGCAGCAAGTAGTGATGAAAGCAAATGGTATGTTAGCATTCATAGCAAAATGAATTGAGTATAAGAGCAGGGAGGTTCTACTGCCGTTGTACAGGGTCTTGGTGAGACCACACCTGGATTATTGCGTAAAGTTTTGGTCTCCTAATTTGAGGAAAGACATTCGTGTCATAGAGAGAGGACAGAGAAGATTCACCAGACTGATTCCTGGGGTGTCAGGACCTTCATATGAAGAAAGACTGGATAGACTCGGCTTGTACCCGCTAGAATTTAGATGATTGAGGGGGGATCTTATAGAAACTTACAAAATTCTGAAGCAGTTGGACAGGCTAGATGCAGGAAGATTAATCCCGATGTTGGGGAAGACCAGAACTTGGGGGGTCACAGTTTTAGGATAAGAGAGCAGTATTTTAGTACCGAGATGAGAAAATCGTTTTTTACGCAGAGTGGTGAATCTGTGGAATTATCTGCCACAGAAGGTAGTTGAGGCCAGTTCATTGGCTATATTTAAGAGGGAGGTAGATGTGGCCCTTGTGCCTAAAGGGATCAGGGGGTATGGAGAGAAGGCACTGATGGGATACTGAGTTGGATGATCAGACATGATCATATTGAATGGCGGTGCAGGCTCGAAGGGCCGAATGGCCTACTCCTGCGCCTATTTTCTATGTTTCTATGTTTCTATGTTAGTGCTATTATTCGGAGTGATCATTGGTCAGCGCGGATTCGTTGGGCCGTGTTTATTTCGAAGCGATAAAAACTCAAGAAATATAACACAAAACAGAAGCAGGTAACTTGTGAGGACGCGGGGAAATAGGAATTCGGATTAAAAGAAAAACAAAGTACTGGAATACATCAGCAGGTCAGGCAGAACCTCTGGCGAACATGGAAAGGCGACGTTTCTAGTTGAGATCCTTCCTCAGTCTAATTGAACGGGAAGAGGGTGAGAGGGCAGGACGAGCGGTGTGGCGGGAAAACGTCTGGCATGTGATCGGTGAATAGAGGTGATGGGTGTTTTGGACACGGGTGGACAAAGGCCAGAGATGAAAGGGCAATAGAACACGTGACATAGATAATAATGGAAGAATTGTAAAAAGGCAGGTGGGGGAATTCAGTTGAAAGGGGACTGGGGAATGGGGTGGGGTGGGGAAAAGGAGAGATGTGTGCGTATTAAAGGTGGAGTGCAGGTAAGAGACCCGAAAGCATGTTGATTGAGTGTGAAGTTGTACTCTGGGTGGAATCGAGAACACAGAATAATACCATCTTGTGAAAGACTAAAGTGAACGGCGGACACATCCCAATGGCTCCAGGTCACCGTCTAGGGGGTCAGAGTTTAGTTCAAAAGCAAATGAAACATGCTGCATTTGTTGGAGGTTTGAAATAAAAGCAGAGAATGACAAAAATATTTCGCTGATCGGGCACAGTCGATAAAGTGAAATGAGATTTCAAGTTGAACATGTTCCAAGCTGTAGAACGGTCCTGTACTTTATCCATGTTGGCTTAATTGTTCATTTAGTATAGTTAGATCTACACTTTGGAACTTGGGAAGGGTAAGTAACGAAAGTGTTGGTGGCCAGACCTTTTAGCGGCCGCTGTTCTATTGGCTTCGAGATAGTTTTTGATCGAGACAGGTTGAAATGACCATTTAAAATTGTGAACAGGGACAAGGCTAACTTTGATGGTATTAGACAACAACTTGTTAAAGTTGATTGGACCAGGTTGTTTCCCGGCAATGGAACATTGGGTAACTGGAATGTGTTTAAAAGAGTGCTGACCAGAGTTGATGACTTGTATGTTCCTGATAGAATGAGGTGCAAAGCAGGTGGGAGTAAGGAAGCTTGGATGACGAACGGAACTAAGGCTCTGGTAAGGCAAAAGATGGAGGCAAGGGACAGGTATAGGAATCCGGGATCAACTCTAACACTGGTCGAATTTCGGGAACTGCTGGGCCTATTAAGAAGGCCATGCTGACTTGAACCGATCAGCACTTGTTTTCCCCAATTATTTAGGACATTTGCCATATCCCGCGGTTGTATACACACATCACCACACATTTAGCTCGTACATTGGAACCCTTTCTTCGCAAATTGTTCACAGAATCCTTTGGGACTTCGCTTTACCATATCTGCCTGGAATATCTCATCTTTATCCTGTTGCTCCCCGTAATTCCATCCCAGATGCGCCCACCCTGGCCTATTCCGTGTAACTCTCAAGGCATCCAATTGATACCAGCTGCCGATCTCTGACACGTATCCCCTTCTTCTCCTGACCAGAGCTTCAATGTCCCTCGTCAGCCAGAGTTCTCTCGAACTGCCGACCCCAGCTGAACTGGAGGACACTAATAGCAATTTGCACACCCTGAAGTCTCCCTTTCTCACTTTCAACATTTGGAAGTCGCAAGTTGCATCAGAATTAATCTATCCCCAATTTTCGCTTTTAAATTGATGGTGAGTTCATCTTTTCATTTAAAAACAGAAAATATTAGTTACTGGTAAAATGCTCCAGCCCATTGGCCCTTGCCCAACGTCAAATGCCTGTGTGTGCGTGTGCGTGTGCGTGTGCGTGTGCGTGTGCGTGTGCGTGTGCGTGTGCGTGTGCGTGTGCGTGTGCGTGTGCGTGGGTGTGTGTATGCGTGTGGTGTGTGTGCGTGTGCGTGCGTGCGTGCGTGCGTGTGTACGTGTGCGTGCGTGTGCGTGTGCGTGTGTGTGTGATGTGTGTGTGCGTGTGCGTGTCTGTGTGCGTGCGTGCGTGCGCGTGCGTGTGTGTGTGTGTGTGTGTGTGTGTGTGTGTGTGTGTGTGTATGTGGTGTGTGTGTGTGTGTGTGTGTGTGTGTGTGTGTGTGTGTGTGTGTGTGTGTGTGTGTGTGTGTGTGTGTGTGTGTGTGTGTGTGTGTGTGTGTGTGTGTGTGTGTGTGTGTGTGTGTGTGTGTGTGTGTGTGTGTGTGTGTGGTTGTGTGTGTGTATGTGCGTTTTCCTCTGTCACTGGGCAGTGAAAGGCACACAGCGCAACGGGATGAATTGATGTCACACAGACGCATTTCTAGTCGAAATAGTAATCAAGATCGTAAATTCGCAAAAATGGGGATTACTGCACTGAGTTCATTTTACTAACCACTGCACTGAGTACTGGGTACCAACCACCCTAATCCTCTGTTTCCTTCGAATAAGACAGTTCCGAATCCGTAAGATCAGGTCATCTTGAATCCCGTATACCTTAACCGACTGGATCAGCCTTACATGGGGGCCTTAATAAAAGCCTGAAGAAAGTCCATTATTCAACATCCACCTCCCTATCGTCAGAAATCTCCTTTGTCATCGCCTCAACAATCACAACCAATAAGAGATGTACTGCCACGCATAAGAAATCACGGGACGTTCCTTAATCTGCCTCGCCGGACATTTCATGCCCCCTTCTGGCCCCTATAATTGTCCGCGTGAGTTTCCCACTCGCTTTATATTCTTCCAAAGCCTCGTCCGATGCCTCCTTCTTAAACCTGACATCCTTCCCCTTCGTGAGCTTTTACAGCGACATCCACTGACCTTGTAGATTGCCATCCTTATCTATCCTCTTCACTAGTAAATTCTGATCCTGCACTTTGATCAGAAGGCGTTTTGATTTCGACACGTCATCTATGGGTCTATGCCCCAATTAAATACATTATGCCAACATCGGGACCTATCCTTACTCAAACCACACGTCCGCACTTGCCCGCACATCTACTTTAAACTTTAAACTTAGCCATTACTCACCCAAGAATGAATTACCTGTAATGTGATTCGAAAATCAGATATAGTGATTTTAATACAATGCAAATTTTCTCTCAAAATATCGATGTCAATGCAAAGATTAATCAATGTTAATGGTTCTGTTTCACTAGAGCGGACATTTAAACCGAGAAATGTAACAAAAGGATCGCGAGTAAATGATACGGACACCTGTTGCCGAGAACCGTTAGTGACCCAGAGCAACGCAGAGCAGGACGCAACGGCCGTGTTGTCCGTCCAGCCACGGGAAATGCAGGAACAAGGAATGTCGGATGGGTACAAAGGCCAGAGATTAAAATAGAAAACATGTGATAGAGAGAGAGCGTAGGATACAGGAGGCATAAACATGTGAAGCCAGAGGAAGAGATATAGATGGACATGTATAGAAAGGAACTGAAGATGCTCGTTTACCCCGAGATAAACACAAAATGGTGTGGTAACTCAAGCGGGAAAGGCAGAATCTCGGGATAGAAGGGATGGGTGAGGTATTGGGTCGACACCCTTCTTAAGGTCATGAGAGATGTAGACACAGAGATAAGGAAGGGTAAGGTGTGAGAACGAGACATAAAAGGGGATGTACTCGGGGACAGTCAGCATGATCGGAAAAACAGGAAAGGGGAGGAAAGGAGAGGGCACGGGTTTGAATGGGAGGAGGAAATGAATGCACGTTCAGTTAGTGTAGAACAAAGAGAGGGGGGAGCATGTAGATTGATAGGAACGTTGCAGATCATATGGATTTGTGGCAAAAGGGATGTTGCGGATATTGATGCTGGAAGAACAACGAGGTCACGTATCAACTCGTCCTGAGTAGGGTTTGCGAGCGCGCTACATGGGAAATATACAGGGGTTAGCAAGTTACAATACACTGAACATAAGTATAAAATTTAGTTCCACGAAGAGTGCTTCCTAACATGCGCGCTCTGGGTGGAACCAAATTCACGGAAGAGCGCGATCATGTGAAAGACTAGATTGAAGGGCGGCGTCATTCCCCAACTTTAGTTCCAGGCAACTGGCGCGCCGGTGTCATCAGTTGAACAATAATACTCGGTAACTGTGTAAACGCGCTCTTCACCTCCTGCCTAAACTTCCTCTGTGTCATCCCGTAGATACACGTGTTGGCGCAGGAGCTGACGTGCATGAGCAAGACCCCAACGTCATTGGCGATGTAAGATGGGCTTGTGTGATCCCCGCCCAAGAAATTCACAGTGACCCGAGTGCAGATGAAGGTGACAGCTACCGTTGTCCACAGCAGAATGAAGGCGCCGGACACTGTGCACAGTAAAACGATGGACTTCCGCCGATTCTCCGCCTCAGTGTCCTTGCCATCCATTGCCTTCAGGCGACGACGGACTCTGTTGGCCGCTATGATGTTCCTGACCGTCAGTCCGTTGAACAATAGAATTATTAGGAAGGGTAGGAAGGGGAGAGAGATGCTACACATCCACGAAAACACCAACCACCACCCGGAAATGAAGTAAGCACGTTTGGGTCGGCACCCCCACTTCACACTATCCACGGCGTGGCGTGGCACGTACATGAAGTTAAAGGGGATGTACTTTAAGCAGCTCAGCGCCCACAATGATACAATGACCGTGACGGCCGTCCTATCCGTGCAATAGGCGAGTCTCAGCTTCGGGCAGCAAATGCTGACAAAACGATCAAATGTGAAGGACATGGTTAACCACACAGAATAGTCCAGAGTAACCACCCGTAGGTATATATTGGATGGACAAATGGCGCTGAGAGAGAGGAAGGAGATAGGGGTGTAGTACATGTAGATTTTCCGAATTAACACATGAACGATGAGAACGAGCAGGTTGGAGATTGCCATCGCCACCATGTACCGGGTGATTCCTTTAGAGAGCCCGCACTTTCCCCGGTACAGGATCGCAGCCGTCAGCACGTTCGCTGGGGGAATAGCAAAGTACAGTGAAATTAATATTTAAATGGAATGGAGTTTTATTTTTTTACGATTGGATGTTGCGGAGCGCGACAGCCCGTTGATGCGAGGGATAATTTTAGAGCAATTATCACGTAACGTTCAATAGCACTTTACGCTGGCGATGGGTGGCATTACAATTTCGTTATTATAAATAACTTTTTGCCATTCGTAAATCCCAAAATACTCGCGGACTTCTGACCCTTAACCCTGTTTCTTTACCCGGCAACAATAAATAAAAACAACATTGAGGAAAAACGCCGAAAGTCAGGTGGTACTTGACAAAAATTCAATTTTAATGCTGGAGCACTTGCCGCTCCCACTCTATCTCTTGTACCGCGCGGCGATTCCTTTGTTTGGTTTGGCAAATAATCAAAAAGTAGAGAAAAGGGAAAACTTTGCGATCTGGAATTGGATCAATTAGTGCCGAGGATACGCGGCCATTCAGGTGGCATTTACGCAGAGAAAGCAGATTTAACACGTCCCTGTTTTATGATGCAGCGAAAGGGGATGACCTGCGAGAGAACAAAGTCGTGCCTGCTGGGGCAAACAACAGGGGATGTCGAATATACCGAGGGTTCATATGTTGGGTAGTTGAGGGTGAACGTTTATTATTGGCCGATGTACAGACTGGGAGGAAAGTACATAGAATGGGGAGGTGATGAAGATCATAATTCACCTCGTTTTATTTCCACGTTCAGGCCGATGAAGATCCGTTCAGCCTCAGTCAGCCCCCACCCCCATCCCTTGCGAAACTATGTCATGTTAGAGACAAAAAGAACTGTAGGTTCAGGAATCACGCGGAGAACACATGGCGCTCTTGTAGGTCAATGGGTCAAGCAGCATCTTGTAGGTCAACGGGTGAAGCAGCATCTTGTAGGTCAACGGGTCAAGCAGCTTCTTGTAGGTCAACGGGTCAAGCAGCTTCTTGTAGGTCAACGTGTCAAGCAGCATCTTGTAGGTCAACTGGTCAAGCAGCTTATTGTAAGTCAACGGATCAAGCAGCATCCACGGAAGACGTGGACATGTTAAGTTTCTAGTTTGTCGAACACAAAGTGCTGGAATAACACATTGTGCCGACGGGAGTGTGGAATTGTACCGCTCGATGCGGCACTTATCCGTGTCCTCCAGTGATGCTGCGTGAGCCCTTGCATTCAGTATTTTGTTTCCCAATGTACAGTCCCACGTCTCATTCCAAGCCCCTCTTTAAGTTTGCCTCATGAAATCGCTATCTCAGCATCCAGCCCACAGACCCGAGATCTCAATTCTCCTTCAATTCTGCATTCTTCAGAAACTCATCAAATTAATTATTCCAAAATAATGAGCTCTTGAAACTCGGGTCGGCGTTTCCATTCCTCCTTTAAAAACTCTGCATTGAATCCACGTGCTGTCCACGCTTGGACATCTGTCCACATATCTCCTCGTCTATTCCCCGTCTATCCAGTTATACACGGTGACGCTGATGAAATGCGTATGAAGGTACATTTTCAGTGTTCGCACATCGGATTCCGTGAAGTGCAGGAGAAGATGGAACAGGCTGTCAGAAAACTCACGGTCTGTCAGGAGGAAACAAAGCAACAGCGCATTAAACAATCTCATCACAGCTTACCAGGGATACCAAACGCAGCCAGGATCGGATAGGCAATTTCATTGACGTACAGAATTGGGGCCCGTTCCATCTGATAGTCCCAGCTAAGGTCGGGAACACAATGGAACGATAGCGCAGTTCGGATGTTCATTAATACTCGCACCAACTCCCCAGTGGGGACCGCAGGATGACGGAACCCTATTAGCAATGTTACAAAATTTTGAGATTTAAAATTCAAGTCTGCAATTTACCCATAAGAAGTTTAATTTGACACCTAATTCACTTTCATATCTCAAGTATTTAAAAAGTTACTAGACCAAGTGCAGACCCGTTGGGTCTGTTTCCCCAACGGCGTTTGCGGGGGGGGGGGTGAGAAGAGGGGAGGGAGGGGAGAGGATGAGGAGGAAACGGGATAGATTTTGGAGGGAAAGGAGAGCGGGGTATGGGGTGAGAGATGGGGAGAGAGATGTGGGGGAGGGGGGATGGGGAAGGTGGGGAGGATGGAGGGAGGGAGAGAGCGGTGGGGGAGAGAGGGGAAAGATTGGGGAGGGGAAGGGGAGAGAAGTGGAAGAGTGGGGAGGGAGGAGGAGAGGGGTAGGGGGAGTGATGGAAGAGGGACAGAGAGATAGGGGGAAGGGGGTGGGTGGGAGAGGGAAGGGGGTGGGGTAGACAGGGAGGGGGGGGGGGGAGACAGGGAAGGGGGGGGGAGAGGGAGAGGGGTGAGGCGAGGGAAACATAGAAACATAGAAATTAAGTGCAGGAGTAGGCCATTCGGCCCTTCTAGCCTGCACTACCATTTAAGATGATCATGGCTGATCATCCAACTCAGTATCCTGTACCTGCCTTCTCTCCATACCCCCTGATCCCTTTAGCCACAAGGGCCACATCTAACTCCCTATTAAATATAGCCAATGAACTGACCTGAACTACCTTCTGTGGCAGAGAATTCCAGAGATTCACCACTCTCTGTGTGAAAAAAATAATTCTCATCTCTGTCCTAAAGGTCCCCCTTATCCTTAAAATGGGACCCCTTGTTCTGGTCTTCCCCAACATCCGGAACAATCTTCCTGCATCTAGCCTGTCCAACCCCTTAAGAATGTTATACGTTTCTATAAGATACCCCCTCAATCTTCTGAAATCTAGCGAGTACAAGGCGAGTCTATCCAGTCTTTCTTCATTTCAAAATCCTGACATTCCAGTAATCAGTCTGGTGAACCTTCTCTGTACTCCCTCTTTGGCAACAATGTATTTGAGCATTGGGCATTGTGACATCACACGATGGAACGTTCACCAGTGGCTGGGGCTCCTGCAAATGCATATGTAAATGATCCATTCCGATTGGACATATGTGAACATTGGGCATTGTGACATCACACAATGGAACGTTCACCATGGGCTGGGGCTCCTGCAAAGGCATATGTAAATGAAGCCATTCCGATTGGACATCTGTGAGCATCAGGCATTGTGACATCACACGATGGAACGTTCACCATGGGCTGGGGCTGGTGCTGATTCTATGGGTGAGAAGCCAGTTTATTTTGAAATATTGGGGGGGGGGGGGGAGGATTTGATTAAAAACGTGTACTTAAACACGACGAAATGTAATGAGGAGCGGATACTTAGAAAGAAAAGTGAAATCTCTACAGAAATAGAAAATATGTCGGCGATTCTGCGTCTGGTTTCGGTTGCAGTGAATCAAAGGAAGAAATGCAGCCGGAAGCCGTACATGTAAATGGATCCATTCCGATTGGACATCTGCGAGCATTGGGCATTGTGATTGGACATCTGCGAGCATTGGGCATTGTGACATCACACGATGGAAACGAATCAAAAGGCAGAAAGGCAGCCGGACTGCAGGCACACAGTTTTATATATTAGATAGATGGCCATTTTCATATTCGGAAATTAGCATCTTGTTCCCTATTGATTTTCTATGGACATTACAATAAAGCTGTGATCGTGGACAGTCAAAAGCCCATAACTTTCTTAAAAATTAAGAGAACTGTATGAAATTTTCAGTTATCATAGATTGAAGCATTCTGAAACAAATATAAAATAATCTTACTTGGGTGACCTGAAATTAAAGCATATAATTAGTTAGTTACCCAATTGTAGCTAATTCCAAACTACAATTACTAGATCTAAACATTTATCCATTTCTTAAGAAATGATTAACATTTTTAAATAGCCGAAGTGTCCAAATAACATTCACAAAGAATTCACCATTAAACATGATTTTTAAATCTAATTTACATTAATTTATAGGCCAAATGGAAGGAATTTAGTGTTCAATTGCTGTAAATTAATGGCCATTTAAATCAGCTTTCGAGTGGGATCCTGTGGAACGCGCTGGTTTGGAACGTTCCCATTGCGGTAGATTTGTACCCCATATGCCCAGAAAAATACTGCGGGATTTAATGGGGCCCCAAATTAGCTACTCGCAACATAAAACTTTGTATAAGCTGAACAAGCTCGATTTGAACAGCCAAGGGAAAATCGCGTTTTAAACCCGCCCCCCTCTAAACGGCGCCAAAATCGCGCACACGGGCTGGGACAGATATTCAGCGACGCTTCAGGTAGGTTTTCCAACAAACCTACTAATATTACTCACACTCTCTTGAACAAACTCGTTACTTTCCGCACATTGAAGTAAATTCACGTTTCCCTTGGTGGGGGATGTTTGACGTAAAAAGTGAAAGAGGCTGCGGTCTCATTGATCTCTCTCTCTCTCTCGCTTTCTCTCTCTCTCGCTGTCTCTCTCTCTCTCTCTCTCTCTCTCTCTCTCTCTCTCCTCATCTCTCTCTCTCTCTCTCTTACTCACGCTCTCTCTCTCCTCCACTCTCTCTGCGCCCCACTCTCTCCACTCTCTCTCCGCTCTCTCTCTCTCTCCCCATCCACTCCCTCTCTCCTCCCCTCTCTCTCTCTCTCTCTCTCTCTCTCTCTCTCTCTCCTCTCGCTACAGGTGACAATGCGAAAGGCCGGGGAATGATTCATTGTATTCACGCGGCGAACAACAGGGCTGATGTTGGACGATGATAACACAATCAAATCCGAAATAAAACCTGCCATTATTCTGTTATTCATTGATTACAGCTCGGCATTTAACACAATCATCCCCTCCA